>NC_080164.1:47415253-47627003 GCF_950295315.1 Erinaceus europaeus
ATTCTGAGGCCTAGTCTCTACTTCTCCATCTGACAAGAGGATACTTTTAGCAGAGCTGATGCTGTTCTGAGCTGTCTTTGATTATTACCTTGCCTGGCATGACTGGGTAAGAGTTCTCAGCTAGTAGATCTGTGCCTCTCAAATCATGCTCCAGCTCCCAGTGCTTCTTGCACATGTGTATTGGATTGGCAGTCATTCATTTGGAACTCTACCCTGCAACCAGCCCAGTGCTGTTGATCATGGTAATCTTGTGTTAATCATTGCTCACACTGGCCCTTTGCTACCAGCAGGTGCCATCAAGGTTTCAGTGTGATTTGAGTCCATTCATTCATTTATTCATTCACTGGCTACCTACTGAGTAACTCCCTGTCACTAAGTATTGTGCCAGGTGCTGAGATGTTATAATGAATAAGACTCAACCTTTGTTTTCTCTCATAAACTATAAGAAGTACATTGGTTGTTCTTTCCAGTGACTGTGCTTTCTTTACTCTAAGTCTTGAGATGCTTCCAAACTTAAAATGTAGTTTGCAATGGTGGCTATAGACCAACTTTCTTGTGCCATGATGAGTTGGGAAATGTTTAAAAGAATACTAATATAAACTGGGCTCTCCCTGAAACAGAAAAAAAAAGGTGCATCTGGCTTTGGTATGGAAGGAAGATATGAAAGGGTAGTTGGGACTATGGAGCACAGGCCTTTAGAGAGAAAGTTCTGCAGTTTTTTTTTTTTTTGACAAAATATAAGAGAAAAGGTCCCTAAACTGCTTATAATGGACTAAAATTATTCTTTTTTTATACCAGAAAATAGGATTAATAAGAAAAACATGAAAGAATGGGTTCTGATTTTAAAGTCTTGGGATCCTAGGGGGCCGGCTGGTAGCACAACGGGTTAAGCGCACATGGCACAAAGTTCAAGGACTGGAGCAAGGATCCCGGTTATAGCCCCCAGCACCCTACCTGCAGGGGTGTCGCTTCACAAGCAGTGAAGCAGGTCTGCAGGTGTCTATCTTTCTCTCCCTCTCTCTGTCTTCTACTCCTCTCTCCATCTCTCTCTCTCTCTGTCTTATCCAATAACAACAGCAATACAATAATAACAACAAAAGAAACAAAAATGGGAAAAGTGGCCTCCAGGAGCAGTGGATTTGTAGTGCAGACACCGAGCCCTAGCAATAACCCTGGAGGGAAAAAAAATAAAAGAAAAATCTTGGGGTCTTTAAATGAATGGGATTGGGAGAAAATCAAGAGAGTAAATCATGGTTCTTAAACAGTGTTTAATTATTTAAAGACATTTGGAGGGCAATTAGTATCAGGTAAGAGTCTTATGTGCTCAAGATTTACCTGGCAAGTTTACTAAGGTGTGAATCTAAGAATTCCCCCAAGAAATTTTGATTCCCTAGGGTTTTCTTTTTTCCCTCCAGGGTTATTGCTGGGCTCAGTGCCTGTACCATGAATCCACTGCTCCTGGAGGCCATTTTTCCCCCTTTTGTTGCCCTTGTTGTTGTAGCCTCACTGTGGTTATTATTATTGCCATTGTTGATGTTGTTTGTTGTTGGACAAGACAGAGAGAAATGGAGAGAGGAGGGGAAGACAGAGAGGGGGAGAGAAAGATAGACACCTGCAGACCTGCTTCACCTCATGTGAAGCGACTCCCCTGTAGGTGGGGAGCCGGGGGCTCAAACCAGGATCCTTATGCGGATCCTTGCACTTTGTGCCACATGTGCTTAACCCACTGGGCCACCGCCCGACCCCCTTCCCTAGGGTTTTCTATCCTCTTCTCTACTGGCATTTTCCCACTCAATGGATAATTCATTGTAGGAGGTGGTTGTGGGAGATCCTCTCAAAACAGTCACATGAGGTTGTATTCATTTGTCCAACTGGATTTTCTTCTCCTTAAGAATAAGAACTTTGTACAATGTAAACATAGCTATGGATATACACACACACATGGAGTTCAAGAAACATCATTTCAGCCATTCCCTGTTTTTTGTACACTATATTGGGAAATAAAAATAATTTGATGGTATTTATGTTAAAGAAGGCACTCTTTCATGAAAAGGTACTAAAATTTGCTTGCTTTGTTCTCAGATGAATAATTTAATTTTGCTATGCCCCTCACAGCAGTATCATCACACTAGTGATTTCCTCAACTTATTGTTAGAGGTTGAGGAAGAAAGGAGAGGATGATGATAGAGAAGGGACATAGGATATATATATATATATATATATATATATATATATATATATATATTATATATTTAATTTTTTATTGAGGGAATTTCTGGTTTATATGGTTTACAGTCAACTGTAAGTACACTTCTTGGTACATGTGTAATATTTCTCAGTTTTCTGCAAAACACTCTAACCCCCCACTTAGGTCCTCTTCCACTAGGATCTGAACAGCTCCCCTGGCCCCAATCCTTTACTTTGGTGCAAAGCACAAACCCAGTCCAAGTTCTGCTTTGTGTTTTCTCTCTGTTCTGATTTCTTAACTACTGTCTATGAGTGAGCACATCCCATATCCATCAGAAGGGTTATATTTAAGTATGGTGGGGAGAGGGCAATTAGGATGTTTAATTTTTTTTCCATAGTTATGGTGCTCAACCAAGTTTACATTTGGATAGGAATCTCTTAGCTCTTAGATAGAAAAAAAATCTCTTTTCTGTAAAACTTTATGGAATTTCTGCTCCTGGCTGGGGTAACAGTTATTCATTGTAGATCATGAAAACTTATGACGTCTATCCAAATGGGCACCAAATGAAGTGAGGAAAGCAAAGTCCCAACTACTTATTTTTAAATTATTCTTCGTTCCAGGTGATACACTGCCAGGCAATGACTGGCACTGACAAGACAAACCATTTACTCCTAGCCACGGACCAATTTTTGATGCAAAAACCGCGTCCTCCAAACCAGCTGCCTAAGAAACAAATGTGAGTTCAAGATCTTGCTTCATAACCTAGGTGACCCCACATTCCACCTTGCAGCTCTATGTTGTCCACTGATGCCTTTAGTTTTCCTAACTTAAACTTCTGTATAGGGCTCCATTAAGAACAGGAGTTTTATGCTTGAATAGGTCCTGTTCCTGGGAATGATTTCTTTCAAGCCATCTTCTCTTTCCACTTTCAATGACCTGTACTGGGTCTAGTGACAAATATACTACTGAGATACATCTTGTTTCAGAATAACTTTTTTGTTATAAGAGGACTCTGAAATAAGGAACCAACTTCCTAGGAAAAAGTATCCAACTAACTCAGTGATTTTAATTAAACTTCCACTGTAGCAATAGCTAACCTTTACTGAGTACTTACTACCCAGGAGGTCCTTTGCCACAAGCACTTTACATAAGCTTCCTCTTCCTTTAGTCTTCCTCCTGTCAGCTGAGGGCAAGACCATCCTTCTAGTTACTAAGTCCATAGTTCATGGGGTCACTCTCAATTTCTCTCCTCTCAAGTCCTACATTCTAAGGATTTGGGAAATTGGTTAAATTTGCCTTCAATATATATATAGATGACTATGACTGCTTCTCTCATCTTCATAGTTCTTTCCCTGTCAAGTTACCATCACCTTTTGCCTAAAATACGATGAAAAACCTTGTACTAATCACACCAGTCCTTTCATCCTTGTCTTCACACAGGCTTTTCCAGCAGTGAGTGATATATTTACTTATTTTACCAGAGCACTTTTCTTCCTTTCTTTCCCTTTCTTAGTAAACTTCAAAGTTTGTACTCCAATCCTACTTTCTCAATGCAATGCTGCTTAAAATTTGAACTCACTCAAATAGTACCAGATCTTTGTTCTGCTCTATTTTTTCCCCTATAACATATATTATCTTTCAGCACAGCATGTAACTCATTTGTTGTGTTTTCTTTTTTTTTTTTAACCTTCTCTCCTTCAATGCCCTTCCTAGAAGACATTTTTTCCCCCTGTTTTGTTGTCTGACATATTCTATGCAATCAGGACAGAGCTCAGGATATTGTGCATGATCAATGAATCTTTGTTAAATACATGAATGGATACACCTGGGTCTCAGATACTTACAGTGCTCAGACTTCTGTTGTGGGTACACAGCGGTTTTAAGTGAAAAAGGGAATAATGCAGACAATGATATGAAGAGCTAGTCTTTGAGGATAGTTAAAGACTATACAGTGATAGGCACTTGATAATGATATCAAGTGCAGTGATAGAAGGTGTGAGTAGAGAGTGAATTGAGCAAGAGACAGAGGATCTTTACCAGGCATTAATTTTTCTATTTTGTAGTACATTAGTAAGTACATACTTTCTTCTTGGCTTATAGACCTAGGACTTCATTTGCAACCCTGTCTACCATACCATAGGTATGGTTCTGAGACATTTCCCCTTCTCACTTCCTTGTCTTTGCAGTTTCAAGGGCATGGCTATTGCTTTGTGGCATGGTCAGACATAATGACAAACACAGGTCTAAACATTTGGATCACTCAGTAGCAGGGAGGAATCTGGAATGGAATTGTTAGAATTGGGGCATTTTAATCATTTCCTGCAGGTTGGCAGGTTCTACCAGGTCAATTTCTGAAAGAATCTGCATATAGTTTTCATATTCAGCCTTCAGATTTTATATTGAACTGAGAGATGCCTGTGATCATGCGTTTCTCAGTACTGGCACTTCTTGGTGACAACTTTACTCTCTTAATTTGGTAAAGCAAGACTTTTTAGATTTATTTATTTATTTATATTTTACCAGAGCACCACTCAGCTTTAGCTATTGGTGGTGCCAGGGATTAAATCTGGGACTTTTCACATGCCAGTCCTATGTGCTACTGCTGTACCATCTCTTTTAAAAGTAAAACTTTTTTTTCTTTATTGTCTGTCCCCATTGCACAGGCTTACCCAGCTTTCAGGAGAACTGGTTTGCTCCTAAGTAGGGTGACAGGTGCACATGTAGGATAGGAAGGGGGTGATGGGAGGGAGTGTTGTCCACCAGCGTGCCTGACATCCTGTGCATCTTTGAGACAACTCATCTTTATCTTCTCCACCTTCAGCATGTCTGCAAGCTCCTAAGAACACAGATCCTGCCTGCTTCCTGAAGGGCTCTAGTGATATCCTCCAAAGGTCAAAGACCAGCCGGGAAGTGACTGTAGTACCTGCTTAAGTGACCATCAGGTCAAATATGCTATTGTTTACATGAGTTAATAGAAAAAGTGCATTTGGCAGCAGAAAATGAACATGCAGACAGAGATTATTTGGGAAATGCTCATGCTAGGGGTTGAAGTCTGCATATGAGCTAACTATGCCTGACTGTCTGTGCTCTGATGTCTGAGTTGTCAGGTTCTGGTAGCCAGCAAGGACACAGACACTCAGGTGCTCAGCTATAGTCTTGGACCTAACAAGCTAAGACCCACTCCTGAGACTCTGTTTTAATTGGTCTGGACTTAGGCCAGGGCATCAATCTATTTAAAACATACTCCAAGGGATTCTATGTGCTGCAAAATTTATGTAAAATCTCCCCAAGATGAAGGACCTAGAGAAAGGGCATCTGAAGAGCTGGCAGAGATGATACAGTATTGTCTACACCTGTCTCACAACCCTTACATCCTAAGAGCCCCTCTCTTGGTCTCTTCTGTACCATCATTTTCTCTTAGATTATTTCCACAGTCATATAAATGAGCTGCAAATTCTCAGTCTAAACTCTCCTTGTATCCTTCATTTTCCCTCCTGTTATTGCTCCCACTTTCTTGCTTCCCTTTAACAAAAGACTCTTGAGATGTGCTTTCCAATTTCTTCCTGTGCCATTTCTTCTTAAATCCATGCCATCCAGCACTGCCCTCCCCTCTGTGTGTACAAACACTATTGCATAGACACTGCCCCATCTTGCCAGCAGGTCAAACCATTGTGTTCATATCACAGTAACAGAAATGAACAAGCTGGAGAAGCCCACCACTGATATTCCTAAAATTCTCTCATACACAGCATGTCCCTGATCCAGTCTGTGACTAACTCAGCAGTGCTGATCAAAAACCTGTGAACTGGAAAACTTCAGGCAAATGATAATGACTATGGAAACTTGAGGAAAGGAAAATATAATGACTTACACAGTGTGTAGTGGTGATGATGACGGAACTGGAGATGAAAGAGAGGCCATCGTTCATGCTGACCTGAAGCGCTGCCTTCCTGCAATGACAAGGGAACCAGAGCTACTTAGAAGGTGAGCAAGGATCAAGGGTCCAAGAGTTGGACATGTAGGTCCTCTGCAAGTAATCTCTTCTGCATGGAATGTGAGCAGTCTCTTTTGTGGAGGAGTCCTCCACCCTAATATTCTAGAGAAATTCTAGGATATTCTTGGCAGGTATGTCAAGACATTGTATTAAGTCCTTTGTCATCACAGAGGACATTACTCAGTCTGCAAAACCTGCTGCCATTTAATTTACTTATACTCTAGTAGGAAGAAGTATATCTTTTAAATGGTCTGAGTTGGTAGACCATCTATGCTATAAACTTAATATTCTGTTGTCATTATCTGTGCTTAGTGACCTAGTGGGGGTGCCTTGATTACTCTCCAAATAACTCAGCATGGTACAGCACCAAATTTATTATATAGCCATATCACACAATTATACATTATTATATAATGTGTGCATTATATAATTGTATTTAAATATGAAAATAATATATTTATATTGATATAATCCATAATATATTCTATATGTGTAATAGTTACTGAACTAATTTGTCTTCCGATTTATATGATTGTGAATGAAACATGAATTTGCATTTTGCCTGTATGCTGCAGCAAGAAAACAAGACTTACTTGTGAAGTTAACTGGAAGGCAGGCAGATGTTAGGCACCTAGATTTGGAGACTTCATAATCTGAGCAAATTCTTAAAACTAGAATTCAAATGAACTAGTTAAGCATATTTTTCTTAAAGCCACTGTTCAACCTTTAGTCTGGTATAGATATGTTTATGAAAAGGCTATTAATTATTTTTTTTTTCCACAAACATGGCTTCTGTATAGTATTTCTTGCTCAGGGCACTAATTCTCTTACATCTATTGAATAATTTGATCACATCTCGTTAGCACTTATTATAATGACAACATCATGAGGTTTCAGTTCAAGGAAGTCTATCTGAATGTATACAAAACCCTCTGTAGAGGTCCTGAGGATGGAACATGGAGGCTAGCCTCTATGCTTGCTTTAAGCAACAATTTTTTTCTTAGTACTTTATATTTATTTTTTATTGGCTAGAGACAGAGAGAAATTGAGAGAGGAGGGGGAGCTCAAGAGAGGGAGAAAGACGGACATCTACAGCCCTGCTTCACCATTTGCGAAGCTTTCCTCCTGCAGGTGAAGACCAGGGGCTTGCACCTGAGTCCTTGTGTACTTTGATGTGAGCACTTAACGTGGTGTGCCACCACCTGTCCCCTAAGCAACTATATTTTAATCAACTATGGACTCACTTAGCCACTCCAGGTCTCCTTGTCGCTAAGGAGAATCATCTAATAGGCAATTTGGAAGTTAGGGAAAGGTAATGTGAGTGAGAGCACTCTGCAAAGTGGGAAATCTTTTTAGAAAGGTAGTTGTGATTAAGCTAGAAAGACTTTGACGGGAGCTTAGACTCTTGTACTTCCTGCCGTCTGATCTTGGATAAGTTTCTTACATTTTCTTAGCCATACATTCTAAGTCTATAAAACTGGAGTGATATGAAGATCTGGCTGGCTGGAAGCTTGGGAATATGAAGTGAGATGCCCTTTACACAACATCCATCCTGACACCTGATTCATTGTCAGAACTGCAACCCTTGTCATTTTCTGGAGGATTTTGAAGAAAGGTTCCACTACTATAAGGAAGAAAGGCATATTCTTTTCCCCTTCCCCTCCTCTATTATTTCTCCTCTCTCTGACTGTAAGGTTCAATAACAGGTAGAAACTTACATGCCAACTTCTTTTAGGATAGGTGCTGGACACAGCAAATAAGTATCTTCCACAGTGAAGGGCTTCTCATCTATAAAAGATTAAGAAAGGCAAGTTTATAATTTCAAATTCACTGACTTCAAAAGATAATAAACTAAGTCCGGGGGGGGGACATCAGAAAAGCTATTAACTCATTGAAATAAGAATTTGTGTTGAATTGGAAAACCCACTAGAGTGAACTCAATCTAATTGAATACTAGTCCCTGACACACACACATCAGTTGAATCAATCAGTGAGCAAATAGAAAAGGAGCTATTACCTTAAAGGAAGGGACAGAACAAAGGACTAGGATGATGCTCAGGAAACTTCAGTCCTAAGTATAGCTTGGGAGAAAAGCCATATATACTCATGGAGCAGTTTTACCAATGAGGTGTTATTTTTATTATAGTAACTAAGATATGGAAACAATCTAAATGTTCCTCTATAGATAAGTAGATAAAGAAAATGTGATATATATCATTCATCCCTAAAAAAGGAATATTATCATTTGTGATACTATGGATGAACCTTGAGACTATAATATTAAGTGAAAATAAGCCAAAGAAAGATAGTGAGGTGGAGCTATGGAGCAGCAACAGCTGTGTTTCTCTCCTCTCCCAGGTCAACTAGTAATACCAAAAAGACCACCTGCGACTGCAACAAGACAGGACTAGAACAACTTCAGAAACCCACCAAATCACCAGAGAGTGCAAACACGTGTGCCTCATGGACTGAGAGGAGTCTAGGGAGAGATTAAGTGGCTGGGAACAGTCCGGCAGTTTACCAGTTGAGACACCACCTCCAATGTATTTCACCAACAACGGGATGGCTGAAGGGAGGAAAGGACTCCCCTGAGACTCACCAAATGCAACACTGAGTCTCCATTGCTACTGCCCTCAGAATCTGGAGCAGCAGCAGGGAGGCCCTGTGCTGACATCAGGGGACAGAGAACTAACAAGGATCAATGGCCTAGCAGTGGGGGCTTTGAAAGTCTCTTTGTAAAACCACTGGATTATCTCTGCCTCACCCAGCTTTATGTCTTGGTCAGGAGACAGTGATTCAGCTAAGAAGCCTACTTATAGTTTAAAAGTCCTCAGGCTCCTATAGCCTACAGGGAAGAAAAAGCACAAAAGAGGCTTTTAAGCCACTGAGCTCCAACTCAGGGATTAAAATACTACTGAAACAACTGTCAATTTCCACAACTGTGAACCCACTAATTACCTTACTTAGAAACAAGTCAATCCAGGCAAGCGTGATTTGTAATGTACTGAGAGAGGGACTTCATAACATACTATATAGAATGGTTAAACTGACAAGAACAAATATTGGAGAAATGAACCAGGAAAAGAATCCAGATAAAAGCAAAGAATGAAGCACAAAATAATGAGGTCAACATCCAAAATACTAGTTAAGGAAATAATCACAGGAGTGAGTAAAGACTTTGAAGGAATTGTCCAGATAAAAGCCCTGCAAAGGATGAAAGCAGACAGGGATACAACAACAACAACAAAAAAGAAAACTACAGACCAGTATCTGCGATGAACAAAGATGCTAAAATATTGAACAAAATTATAGCCAACCAGATACAGTAGTATATTAAAAAGATTGCTCATCCTGACCAAGTGGGGTGTATCCCAGGGATGCAAGGTAGTTTAATATACGTAAATCAATCAACTTGATCCACCACATCAATAAAAGCAAGACCAAAAAACACATGGTCATATCAACAGATGCAGAGAAAGCCTTTGACAAAATCCAACATGCCTTCATGATCAAAACACTACAAAAAAAGGAAATAGATGGAAAATTCCTCAAGATAGTGGAGTCTATATATAGAAAACCTACAGCCAACATCTTAGTCAATGGTGAAAAACTGGAAACATATCCCCTCAGATCAGGTACTAGACAGGGCTGCCCACTATGACCATTAATATTCAGCATAGTGTTGGAAGTTCTTGCCATAGCAATCAGGCAGGAGCAAGGAATTAAAGGCATATAGATTGGAAGAGAAGAAGGCAATCTCCCTATTTGCAGATGACATGATAGTATACATAACCTAAGGAATCCAGCAAGAAGCTTTTGGAAATCATCAGGCAATATAGTAAGATGTCAGGCTACAAAATTAACATTCAAAAGCCAGTTCCATTCCTCTATGCAAACACTAAGTTAGGAGAAGTTGAAATCCAGAAATCAATTCCTTTTACTATAGCTACAAAACCAATAAAATATCTGGAATAAACCTAACCAAAGAAGAAAAAGACTTGTATACTGAAAATTATGAGTCACTACTCAAGGAAATTAAAAAAGAAACAAAAAGGTGGAAAGATATTCCATGTTCATGGGTTGGAAGAATTAACATCATCAAAATGAATATATGACCCAGAGCAATATACAAATTTAATGCTATCCAAATCAAGATCCCAACCACACTTTTAGGAGAATAGAACAAATGCTACAATTGTTTATCTGGAACCAAAAAGACCTAGAATTGCCAAAAAAAATCTTGAGAACAAAGAACAGAGCTGGAGGCATCACACTCCCAGATCTCAAATTGTATTATAGGGCCACTGTCATCAAAACTGCTTGATACTGGAACATGAATAGACACACTGACCAGTGGAACAAAATTGAGAGCCCAGAAGTGAGCCCCCACACCTATGGACATCTAATCTTTGACAAAGGCACGCAGACTATTAAATGGGAAAAGCAGAGTCTCTTCAACAAATGGTGCTGGAAAAAATGAGTTGAAACATGCAGAAGAATGAAACTGAACCATATATTTCACCAAATACAAAAGTAAATTCCAAGTTGATCAAGGACTTGGATGTTAGACCAGAAACTATCAGATTCTTAGAGGAAAATAATGGCAGAACTCTTTTCTGCATACATTTTAAAGACATCTTCAATGAAATGAATCCAATTACAAAGATGACTAATGCAAGCATAACCCTATGGGACTACATCAAATTAAAAAGCTTCTGCACAGTACAAAAAAAAAAAAGCAAAAAAACCAATACCCAAACAAAGAGACCCCTCACAGAATAAGAGAAGATCTTTACATGCCATACATCAGACAAGAGGCTAATAAACAGAATATATAAAGAGCTTGCCAAACTCAACAACAAGACAACAAATAACCCCCTCCAAAAATGGGGGGAGGACATGGACAGAATATTCACCACAGAAGAGATCCAAAAGACTGAGAAACACATGGAAAAAATGCTCCAAATCTCTGATTTTCAGAGAAATGAGATACTACTTCACTCCTGTGAGAATGTCATCCATCAGAAAAGGTAACAGCAGCAAATGCTGGAGAGGTTGTGGGGTCAAAGGAACCCTCTTGCACAGCTGGTGGGAATGTAAATTGGTCCAGCCTCTGTGGAGAACATTCTGGAGAACTCTCAGAAGGCTAGAAATGGACCTACCCTATGATCCTGCAATTCCTTTCCTGGGGATATATCCTAAGGAACCCAACACACCCATCCAAAAAGATCTGTGTACGCATATGTTCTCGTCAGCACAATTTATAATAGCCAAAACCTGGAAGCAACCCAGGTGTCCAACAACAGATGACTGGCTGAGTAAGTTGTGGTATATATATATATATATATATAAATATATATATATATATTCATATATATATATATATATATACCATTCATATATATATATATATATATATATATATATATATATATATATACCATTCATATATATATATGAATACTACTCAGCTATGCATGAGATGAGCATTCTTATTTACAAGGTGTTTTGCTGTCTATGATGGTAATAATGACAGTCCGATGCATCCAGGCATGCTGTGTATCTGGGCTCCTGAAAGCTTTGCATGTGTTGAATAATCACTTGCCTTACAGCAATGACATCAGAGAAGGATATTAGTCCATTCTTTTTAAAAAAATATTTATTTATTCCCTTTTGTTGCCCCTGTTGCTTTATTGTTGTAGTTATTATTGTTGTTATGGATGTTGTTGTTTTTGGATAGAACAGAGAGAAATGGAGAGAGGAGGGGAAGACAGAGAGGGGGAGAGAAAGACAGACACCTGCAGACCTGCATTACTGCTTGTGAAGTGACTCCCCTGCAGGTGGGGAACCGGGGGTTCGAACCGGGATCCTTACTCTGGTCCTTGTGCTTTGCGCCACCTGCGCTTAACCCGCTGCACTACTGCCCGACTCCCAGTCCATTCTTTTTAAAAGTGAGAAATGGATATAGAGATGAGAAAACCCACTCAGCATTACACAGGGGAGCTAGGATCCACCCCCAAGTGGTTTGGCTGCAAAGTCCACATGTTTATTCAGTGAGCTGGCTATTACCTCTTGATACTAGCCATGCCTTTTATTCTTTTCACAGGGTCTTTCAAACTATAGAAGGGCAGAGACCATTAGGTTCACTTCCTAGAAGCAAAATGGAGGCTTGGAGGTAAGAGTAAGCTCTGTTACATAATAAGTCAGAGGCAAAGCTGGACCTAGATCTGAATTCTCTTTTATTTTTTTCATTATCAAGAACCTCTTCACTTTAGGAATGACTTGTATTAGAGAATAAACTGAACCTGGAATAGGCATGATTCACTTGAACCTTTATTTATTGCCACTTGCCCGTAGTGTATCTTGCTTCACATGCATCAGAGCCAAGACACCTGCGATCGCAGATTCTTGTCCTTTGAGTCAACCCACAGAATAATGGCCAGCCACCGAGCAGCCACCTGAGGCCTCATGATGCTTGTCTGCATGCTGTGAGAAGAGCTGATCACACTGAGGAGGGCATCCCAGAATGTACACTGTAGTAAGACTCCAAAGAGGCTCCAGTGTCCTGCATACCCAAGTGCCTGTGTATAATCACCACCCTCACTTCTGGGGCTTTCTCTCAATAGCCACACCCTTCTCCCTCCTTCCCAACTGGAAAGGAATGAGATTGGCTTGGATGAAGTAGACATTTCTGCACGCACTCCTCTCACCCTCCCTGTTTTCATTTGTCCTGCTCTGCCGGGGTCTGCTTTGTGGAGCTGGCATTTTCTGTTCTGAGGATTGTTTAGTTTGGAGTTGTTTTCACTTTACCACAAAAATGAATGACTTTTTTCCTCTCTCTCGCTCTCTCTCTCTCTAAACAAAGGGAGGCCATTTGGTTTCCATAACTGAGATCATATGACTCCTTCCTGGAACGAATATCCAGTTGGGAAGCAGGGCACAAAGCCTCCCTTGGCTGCTCCTTGGCTGGACCATGTTTGGCTTGGGGGCCCTGCCAGCCTCACTGCCACCTCTGCCAAAGCCTGTGGTGGTGTAACGTTTATGGGACCATAATACACTCAGAGGATGACCCTGCTCCTTTGTCCACCAGGCAGCCATTTCACTGCTTGTTAGCACTGAGTGGGCAGAGGAAATGGAGAACAGGAGCTAGGACCAGCCTCCTGGCTTGTTTGCAATTGGGGAGAAAATTAGGGAGGGGCAGGAGTTGGAAACCAGCAGGAATATGTGTGTGTGTGTGTGTGTGTGTGTGTGTGTGTGTGTGTGTGTGTGTGTGTGTGTGTGTCTGTCTACCAGAGCACCACTCATCTCTGGATGATGGCGGTGCTGAGGATTGAACCTGGGAGCTCAGAGCCTCAGGTATGAAAGTTTTTTGTGTAACCATTATGCTTTTTCTCCAGCTCTTTTTAGGTGAGATATAAATATGCTTTTTTTGTTTATTACCAAAGATATTCCAGAATTAAGTGCATATTCCATGACATAGGTTAACCTATCATATACCTATAGTAGCCTGATAATCAAACAAAAGCTAGTTTTAAAACAGGACTTGGTGAAGCCTAGGTTTGAGAGCTAGGCTTTCATTACACTGAGAATAATGAGCAAAGAGGGAGAAATGATCAGGGTAGACTTCAAAGTCAAATTAATCCAGGGTCAAATCCCAGGCTTTTTTTTTAAACTTTATTTACTTATTTTTATTTTGTTAATTTTATTTATTTATTTGATTGGACAGAAAGACATTGAGAGGAGGAAACTGAGATAGAGAGGGAGAAAGACAACTTGCAGCACTGCTTCACCACTAGTGAAGCTCCCCCCACCCCGCAGGTGGGGCCTGGGGTCTTGAACCAGGGTCCTTGTGCACTGTACTGTGTGTACTCAACCAGGTATGCCACCGCCAAGCTTTATTTATTTCTGATATAGGAATCACAGTTTCAAATTGGATAGAGAAACAAGTCAGAGCACCAGTTTGGCAAAGGGATTGAAGTGGGAACCTCAGGTATCTAATGCTGTTACTTGTGCTATTTTCCTGGCTATTCCTAGGTCTTCTGAGTGTTTGACTGTGACATATTCTTTATCTGTAAGTGCTGATGATAACATCATTGCATAGGGAATATTAGGAGTAAAAATCCATGAAAGTACAAAACATGTTCCTTGGCACTTCATAAATATTCTGTAAATGCCATTCTGCAATCTTACAAGGGCATCCATACCCTAAGATAGACTGTGTGGACATCGGGTTTTAAATCAGAAGACTCAGGGATATGGCAGTGGCTCAGTGGGTAAAGCACACATCTTCCATATATAAGGCCCTGGATTTGATTCCCTACACGAGAACATCAGGTACAGAGAAAGATGGAGTTCTATGGATGATAGAGTTATGCTTTGGTGTCTTTCTGTCCACCCACCTAAAAAAATATGCAGCAGGAAAATTGGGACTGGGTGACTCAGCAGTGAATTGTATATGCAAGACCCTGGACTTATTTTTTTTCTCTATGAGTGTCACACTAAAAACAAACAAACAAAACAAACAAACAAACAAAAAAACCCTACAGCAACTGATTATTTTAAAAATTCCACATGTCTGATGGCTAAATTATATTGTTCTACCCAATTAATATCTTTCTGTACATTAAGAAATCCCAGGAAAATGAGAAACTTCAGTGAGTCTATTACACTCATCCACATGATGACTTTATATTTTAACACTATATACTTAGTGTCATCTGATATACTTTTTAAAATTTATTATACATTTTAGGAAACAGAGAGACTAAGTAATTGGGTTAGTGATACACTACTAATAAATGTCAGAGCTGGAATTCAAAATATAGGTGTTGTTGAAATGACTCACCCAAAGTCAGTTTTATTTTATTTTTTTTAACCCAAACTTAGTTTTATGATGTGTTTTATTTTATTTTTACTTACTTATTTTTTAATATTTATTTATTTATTCCCTTTTGTTGCCCTTGTTGTATTATTATTGTAGTAGTTGTTATTGATGTCATTGTTGTTGGATAGGACAGAGAGAAATAGAGAGAGGAGAGGAAGACAGGGGGAGAGAAAGATAGACACCTGCAGACCTACTTCACCGCTTGCGAAGCCACTCCCCTGCAGGTTGGGAGCCGGAGGCTTGAACCGGGATCTTCAGGCCAGTCCTTGCGCTTTGCGCCACTATGCGCTTAACCTGCTGTGCTACCGCTCAACTCCCCATGTATTTTATTATTTAACCCAAAGTTAGTGTTATGATGTATCTCGAAATAGAACAGGAATTGAGGCCCTTTCCACCTAACTCCTCTGGAGACAAATAGTCAAGACTTTGCATCAGAGCAGTTGGATAATAGATGGTAATTTGTGACCTGCTATTTGAACATATGTTACAGAATCACACACAAAATATGTAGCATTCTCACAGTTTGACACAAGCCTGATTAATTCTTTTTAGACTGGCTAGTAAAGAATTTCCCAGAGTTCTCATCTTCTATTAGTAACTATCTAATGGATTTAGGATTAAAAGTCATTAGTCAATCTAGACACTAATCACAGTGAATCTTTTTATAGGACAGATTAAATAATTCACATACTTTCCAAGTCTTGGGAATCTTTTTTTGATACAAATATTTATTTTTGGCCAAAAGGGAAAAAAAAAAAAGAACTACCCCTTAGTCTTATCTAAAGGAGTTTGTTGAAACTCTCCAAAAGCTGATGTGAGGTCTAAAGTGGAGTTTACATTCCAACTGTGACAAAGTAGTGAAGGTTAAGGATTAAATGAGCTCACCCTACTTTTGCTCCTGTCTCCTATGGGTCTAGAGAGCATTTTCAGGGCATTTCTGAGCCAAGTATAACTGTTCAGCACCAAATTATCAGCTGCTTAGAGAATGTGCCTCTGAATGAGACACAGACAGGCTAGAGCTAGACTGTAGACTTCTACTTTTTTGAAGTCCTAGGAATGACTTAAAAAAAATTTTTTTTTTCTTTAGTTTAGGAATTTTAACTTTCACAGCCCTGTACTGTAGTGGATATAAGTGCTGACCTCTCAAGCATGAAATCCGAGCTTGACTTGACTACTGGCATTACATGTGTCAATCTCTTTCCCCCTTCTCTTCTCTTGTAAATAAATATTTTTAAAAAAAGAATTTGAACTTTTAGAGTATTGTACAATGGTCAAAATAACATCATATTCAACAGGACTTCAAGCTGAAACTGAATAACTGGGTGCACTTTTTCAAATCCCAGCCATAAAGGCAGAGTGCCCTCCTGGGGCTGCTTGCCATGATAACTCGTAATTGTGGGCATTGTACCTTTGAAGTTAAATGCGATCCATTTCCTGGATAGGAAGAGATTAACAGCTACTGGACATAATGTCAGATCCTGGGTGGCAAGTTTAAAAAAGTGTTTCATTTTTTATTTTTCATGTGTAAGGGGGAGTGTGGGGAGGCCCAGAACACTGCTCGCTCCATTATATATAGTACAGGAGAATGAACCTGGAGATTCATATATGTAAGGTATGTACTCTGCCTGCTGGGCTACCCCAGGGCTGCAAGATTTTTCACAGATAGGTGAGGTAACAGGTCTAGGGATTTTTTTGTTTTTTTTGATAGGAGACATTAAGCTTTACATCAGTAGACAAAACAGATTGTGGAAGTTCAGAGAGTGGTTTCTACCTGAGAAAGCTGAACATTGGTTCTGAAATCAGAACAAAGAGAAACAAGAATCAAAGGATAATGGAAAGAAATGGCAGTGAAGTAGAGGTAGGTGGAACCAAGTTGGAAATAATACTCAAAACATACTATGTCCACTACAATGTCTTGTTACAACTTTCATGAAGCAATTTTATTAAAAGCCAAACACTCATGAGCACTGGTCAACTGTTATTAGTACAGCTGAGTACTGATGGGTTAGTTTTAGAGACACACACAAAACACAAAATTAAAACTGAGGAAGACTTACAACTAATCTAAAAAAGTTGTGTTACATGCTACATGGTAGACACGAGACAGACAGCAAGTCCTCTATCCAAATATATTCTGAGGCCATGTATTGAGTATATAGACAATAGTTCCCAAATCAGGGAAGTTTTGCTTCCCTGGTGTCAACTGGCAATGTCTGAGATGGTTTTGGTCATCAGACTGGGCAAAGGGTGCTATTGGCATTTAGTGGGTAGGGACCAAGGATGATGCTAACTAAACAGCTAAACTACAAAGCACATGGCACCCTCCTCCCTTCACCAAATAGACCCTGTTGACTGTGCTCAGGTTCATAATCCTGGTTTAATGTCTCCTGTGGCTTTATGTCTTTATCTCTCCATTGTAGAGGAACCTGTGCTCATTACTGGACAGCCCTCAGGTGTTGGCAGAATTCCCAGAAAAGCTAGAGATGTTAAAAGATGATGGGGGATACCTGGTTGAGTACACATATCACCAAATGCAAGGACTGGGGTTTGAGTCTCTTCTCCCCACCTGCAGGGGGGTACACTTCACAAGTGGTAAAGCAGGTTCGCAGGTGTCTATCTTTCTCTCTCTCTTTTTATCTCTCCATTCCTTTCAATTTCTCTTTGTCCTGTCAGATAAAGGAGGGAAAAAAGGCCATTGGGAATGGGGGATTCACTCTGCAGGCAATAGACGTGATAGAAAAAAAAAAAAGAAAAGAAAGAAGAAAGAAGGAGAGAGAGAGAGAGAAAGAAAGAAGGAAAGAGGAAGTAACATTTGGAGGATGACTAGAACTCAAGCATCAGTTGGAGTAAGGAGGAAAGTGTTTCTGGATAAATTATTCCATGAAAATTTTGATGGGTTTAGGTTCCCTGTAGTCAGGGCACTCTTGGTGCTCCATTAATTGCTGCTAAGGTTCTGAGATGATGTAGGTGGGAAAGCTATAGAGTTAGAATAATTTCCATATGCATAAATACATGAGACTCAGAAATGAATGCAATGTTGGAAGGAAAAGTGGGTATGTCAGTCAGTGTTTACATGGGGATGAAGATGACATCATAGCACCAGAGAGAGAGAGAAAGTAAAAGATGAAATCCTATGAGACCCTTCTCAGAGGTGCACATAGGTGGAATCTGTCAGCCCCACTGGTCTCCAAAATCTTTTGGGGCATACAGATTTTTTAGAACTGCACACAATTTTGACCCCCATAGTTCTTTTAGAACTGACTTTCAGTACAGCTAGCCTTACATTTCAGGGTATAGATTATTTTCTATTTGTACTTACTGTTATTTATATTTACAAAAGACATACATTTAGTGTAAGATTACTGTGAAAAACAGAGAAATATATTAAAAAGAAATGAAATCATTGCAGTCTTAGCTTCTACATTGTTAAAGCTTTGAGCTGCATTATTCAGAATTCTCTTCTATATGTATTATATTTTCTTTAAAATTTTTTTTTCTTTAGATAGGGCAGAGAGAAATGGAGAGAGGAGGGTAAGACAGAGGGGGAGAGAAAGCTAGACACCTGCAGACCTGCTTCACCACCTGTGAAGCGACTCCCCTGCAGATGGGGAGCTGGGGGCTCGAACTGGGATCTTTATGCTGGAGCTTGCTCTTCACACCATGTGTGCTTAAACCGCTTCGCTACCGTCCGACTCCCTATTATATTTTCTATAATTAGAATCACATAATGTCATTTTATTTGGTCTTCATGTCTACCTGAAGTTTATTGGGGCAATTTTAGGTATTGCAAGAAAGCTGAATGAAGATAACAGGACTCAGAGCTCTTGAAAAATTATTTTTTCTCTTTCAATAAATCTACACCAAAAATTCTTGACTGTTGACAATTATAAAGCTTACCAATTATCTTCTAAGTAAAGCATCAACCTCTAAAAATTGTGTAAGCCTGAGGTCAGAACAAGTGCTTCACTCAAAACAGCTGTAATTCACTAAGAATAGATATAACTTGTAAAGCTTTGTTTTCACTTGGTAGAGGACAATTCAGGATTCATGCACAAGTTATGTGTCTCCTGACAAACAAAGTTCTACAGCTGTGCACAATTAGGTTTGGAAGGATTTTACCTTTGGAATTGGAATTGAAAGCAAGTCTATCAAAATGGCTAAAACCTTATATACAGTCATAATCATGAATTATGGCAAATTCTGGCTGTTGTTAAAGAACAGAAACATACGTAGAGACTCTAGGGATGGTGTGAAGGAGACCCCAGGCCACAAACCTGGATGTTGGTGGATGCTACCAAGCTGTGTGGTATGCTTAGAGATTAGAGGTCAAAGCTGAATTGGATGGATGCTCAGAGACAAGAGCCATAAATAGCTCTCTTTGTCTTCCTTTCCTTCAGCTGAATGCAATTTTCCCTCATAATAAACGCTGAGCAGATATTTGGAGGATGTCAGTTTGAAGGGGTATAGATTAGTACCCTGTCTACAGTTCCCAGAGATCAGGCCTATGTTTGTGTTAACCACTTTCTCTTTCAATAGTTATTGAAGTGACAAAAAAGGGGCATACAAAGCCCACAAAATTTTGGTCATTTACTGTAGAAGCAGAAGGGATAATGACTGTTTCATGCCTCAAAGAAGTACACTGTAGAGTCTACATAAAATTTAGGACAATGTTCTCTGGGAGGCAATGTATGCTTGGTGGAACAATTGGGGCAATATCAATTGGTTAACCATCTACCAGCTTCTACCGCAATTAATGTTGGGTTGTGTCAACTTGCTTCTAGAAGAGTTCTAGTTTTCAAATGAAAACCTTGACTACCTAGTTATCTCTGTGACAACACCCCCCCCTTTTTAATTTTTATATTTATTTATTTATTTATTTATTTATTTATTTATTTTTCCCTTGTGTTGCCCTTCTTAAATTTTTGTTGTAATTATTATTGTTGTTGTTACTGATGTCATCACTGTTAGATAGGACAGAGAAAAATGGAGAGAGGAGGGGAGACAGAGAGGGGGAGAGAAAGATAGACACCTGCAGACCTGCTTCACTACCTGTGAAGCGACTCCCCTGCAAGTAGGGAGCTGGGGGCTCGAACCGGGGTCCTTACGCTGCTGGTCCTTGTGCTTCAGACCACATGTACTTAAGACAACATCCCTCTTATCTCCAGCCTACACTATTACTGGGGATTTTGTCTTGACTAAGCATAACTGCAATGAACTTCTATCTATCTTTATCTTTTTTTTTTTTGCCTCCAAAGTTATCACTGGGCCTCGGTGCCTGCACCATGAATCCACTGCTCCTAGAGGCCATTTTTCTTCCTATTTTTTGTTGCCCTTGTTGTAGTTGTTATTGTTATTGTTATTATAGCTGTTGTTGTTGTTGGATAGAACAGAGAGAAATCGAGAGAGGTGGGGAAGACAGAAAAAGGGAGAGAAAGACACTGCAGACCTGCTTCATCATCCCTGAAGTGAGCCCCCTGCAGGCAGGGAGCTGGGGGCTCGAACCAGGATTCTTATGCCAGTCCCTCCACTTTGTGCTTAACCCACTGCCCAGCCCCTTTTTAAAGTTATCTTTATTTATTTATTTATTGGAATAGAGACAGCCAGAAATGGAGAGGGAAGGGGGAAATAAAGAGGTAGAGATAAAGAGACATCTACTTCAACACTTGCAAGCAGTGCACCACCACCTGGCCCCCCTATTTATTTTTATCTTTGCTTGGGCCTTCAAGATGAGAACATACGTTAACACAATTTGGGGAGGAGCCACTTTAAAGATCACTGGGAAAAACCTATGCTGTCTTTGAAAGCAAGAAGAGGAAATACTGGGCTGGTTGGTGGCACACCTGATTGAGTGCACTTGACCCAGGTTTGAGTCCCCAGTCCCCACCTGCAGAGGGAAAGCTTCACAAGTGGTGAAGCAGTGCTGCAGTGGTCTTTCTGTTTTCACCCTCTCTATCTATTTCCTCATAATTTCTGACTGTCTCTATCCAATAAATAAATAAAGATAATTAAAAAATAAAAAAAGAAGAGGAAATACCATTAGAGACATACAAATTCCCAGAAATTCAAGAAGAAAGGACCCCTTAGGGAACCAGAAGAGGTCCCAGTGCTATCGCCACAGAGTCAGTTGCATTCACTGGTATTCTAAAGCCTGGGTGTCTGCCTTGGGTCAGGGCTATTTTTTGGAATTTGAGCTTAAGTATTTCTTCTCTTAATGTTTCTTTTTGTGGTCTTTAGCAGCTAAATCTCTCTGAGTTGAAGTTTCTGCCTGTAAAATGAGTGGAGGTAGTGGGAATCAGCATCTTTGAATCATGTGTATATCAGTGATACAGGCATTCAGAGGCAGGGGCCCAAGGATCTTTGGTCTTCCATGTTTTGGAAACAATGTAAAGAAATGACCAGAAGCCTCTGGAATAGATTACTTTGGGTGCAGATGTCTTCTGCTATGACTGTCTGGGTGACCCTGGTACTTCAACTCTGAGTTCTGGTTTCCTACTCAGGAAAATGGGATATAGATAACACTTCTGTGCTGTGTTGGAGAGAGGATGAAATGAGATGGGACAGCAGGGCACAGTGTAGGTGCTCAGCAGTCAATAATTGGTGATAAAGCCTGGTGATTCTGTTGTGCAGCCCAATTAATAATCAACGAGACAAGATGATGCTCATTGTGAGTAACATAAAGTGACATTCCATCTACTTCATATGACATCAGGTCCCCAGGGATGCAACCAAGCTGCACTAACTACTGTTGATGAATAGATGCAACACTAGTGTGGTCAGGCGGTGATGGACCTCGTTAAGTGCACATATTACAGTGTGCAAGGACTCAGGTTCAAGCCCTTAGTCTCCACCTGCAGGGGAAAAAGCTTCACAAGTAGTGAATCATGGCTTCAGGTATCTCTGTTTCTTTTCCTCTCTATCTCTATTTCCCCTCTAAATTTTTCTGTCTCTATCTAATAAAAAAAAATAGATGCAACACTAGCTAGTAAGAAAGGAACAATAATAGGCCTTTGTTTGGGAAGTTTATCTTCTCTGAATTTCTTCTACAATCTATTACCATAGGTGGATTTTGATGATTTCCTTAGGGTTCCCATAGCAGCCCTGGGGCCCAGATGCTCTCTAATATAAAGCAGAGTTTTTGGATATGAGGGAAGATATTTAAAAGTAAATAAATTGAAAATTCTACATTCAGGAGAGTAATATCTCTTGTCCCCCTGGAAGATGAGATGTATGATAGGCCTAAATAATTAACAAGATTTATTTTTTCTTGTCATCACTGGGTTTCACTACTTGGATCATCTAGTTCAGATAGAGTGAGATGGAGACAGAGAGAGTGAAAATATTCTCCAGTGTGGTGGGAGCTGAAACCTGGGTCACATGCATGGCAAAGCAGGTACACTATCCAAGTGAGCTATTTTTCTGGCCCAATTAACAAGAATTGAAAATAAATAAGTTCTAAGTAGCTATTATAGTGTCATTTATTTAAATTTATTTAAATTCATTGCTGGGGCTTCACTTCTCTGAGTTAACTTAAAATTTTTTTTTCCTTTTTTTTCTTTATTGGGGGATTAATGTTTTACATTTGATTTGACAGTAAATACAATAGTTTGTAACTTTTTTTTCCCCCTAAAGAGTGATAGAGCAAGAGAGAAACAAAAACACTGAAATTTCCTTTACTGTGGTAGAGGTCAGGCTTGAGCCTGATGGTAGTTTTATCTTAATTATAGAAGGAACAAGTAGTTTTAGAAAACTTAAAAAATACAGAAAGAAGAAAGTGGTCACATTCAGAGGTAAATATATATATATACACATGGAGAGCGAGACAGAGAATGCACCTGTATGAATCCAATACTCCCTTACTCCCTCAACCATTTATTTATTTTCTTTCTTTCCTCTATATAGATTGATACATACACACACACACACACACACACACACACACACACACACACACACACACACACACGGGGGGGGTAAGAGAGAAAGGGAGAGAGAGAGAGGAAGACAGAAAGGGAGAGGAAGAGGGAGAGGGAGAGGGAGAGGGAGAGGGAGAGAAAGGGAGAGGGGGATTAGACTGCTTCATCGAATATGAAACTTCCCCTGCTGGAGGCACTCCCATGTGATGGCCAGAGGCTTGAACCTGGTTCCTTATGAGTAGTAACACGTGCACTCTACTGGGTGAGTCATCTGCTGGTCCCTTTATTATATATCTTATAAATAATATTGCAATTTTCTATTTCCTCATTAGATTTTCTTAAAGGAAAATAACATAAGAATTAAAGAATATGTAATCAAATTGTCAGAATGTTCCTTTATGGTATCTCCACTATTATGCTTTAAATGTCTCTACAGGGAAATTATGTAAATCTTAATTTTTTTCTTCTAGAACTTTTATATTCACATTTAGACTTTTAGTTTATTTGGAATATGTTTAAATGTAAGTTGTAAGATAAAAATCAAGCTTAATTATTTTTCCAAGTGGTTAGCCAGTTGTCTCAATACCATTTTAAAATAATGTATTCTTTCACAGTAATTTAAAAGATCATTTTATTTTATACTAAATTCACGTAACTTTTTGGCTCCGTTTATGGAGTTTGTCTTCCCAGTTCCAATGTTCCGTCTGCCTTTTTGACACCAGTTATACACTGTTTCAGTTACTGCAGCTTTCTTTCTTTCTTTTTTTGCAGCTTTCTTTCTTTCTTTTTTTAAATACATCTTAAAATTGGCAAGGGCAAATTTTCATATTTTTTCTTGGTTGTGATTAAATGCTTATTCTTCCATGGAAACTTAAGAATGATTTTGTTAACTTTAAGAGTCTCACTGAAAATTTCATTGGGACTACATTAAAAGTGAATATGAATGTGGAGACAATGGGCTTCTTTACAATATTCACTTGCTATTCCATTTAATAGTAGTGATAATGACAATCACAAATCCATGCCAGCAGCCAACATTAATCCATTGCTTATTGTACACCATTTTCCTTCCTTCCTTCCTTCCTTCCTTCCTTCCTTCCTTCCTTCCTTCCTTCCTTCCTTCCTTTCTCTTCTCTCTTCTCTCTCTCTCTCTCTCTCTTTCTTTCTTTCTTTTTTTACCAGAGCACTAACCAGCTCTGCTTCTGGTGGTGCAGGGGATTGAACCTGGACTTCAGAGCCTCAGGTATGAGGTTCTTTTTGCATGACCATTATGCTATCTACCCGAGTCTCTGTTTTTATGTCCCATCACCATTTACACTTCATAACAATCCACAGTAGAGGCATTATAGTCATACATATTTTACGGAAGTTGAGACATGGAGCTGTTATACAACTTGCTCTGTCACAAGTAAAGCCAGGAACTTTTCCCTGAGCTTCAGATCCTGTGCTGTGTCACTATTCTAAAGTGCCCCTCTTTTTTTTCTTTTTCTTTTTGGTGGCTCTCTTTCTATATGTCTTTGCAAGCTTGGCTAAATTAGTTCTTACTAGATTTTATTCCTTGCTGTTATATTTTTCATGTTATGTTTTCTGATTGGTCATCACAGGACTGTGGCAAGCTAATGCTTGTTAAGATGGAGACTTTTATTTTGAAACTATTCAACTTAATATGCTTCTTTTTCTTGGATTTTCTTGAGTTTTGCAGAAAGATACAATTGTCAATTAAAAGTGATAACACTGCACCCCTTTTCCTGTATTCTAAGTAGTGTGTGTGTGTGTGTGTATGTGTTATTCTAACACCTATGGTATTGCCCAGTTCGGTAGTCATTAGTAACATGTGACTATTAACATTTAGGTTGACTAAAATTAGAATAAATTAAAGCATTTCAGCATTTTAGTCTCTTAGTTGTCCCTGCCCCGTTCCCACCTGCAGGGGGGAAGCTTCACAAGCAGCACAATTAGGTTTGTGATTCAAGTCAAATTCCCATTTAAGAAGTCTTAATTCTTTTTGATTAAGAATGAGAGTATATGCTCCCAGAGGGATAGAGAATGGGAAAGCTATCAGGGGAGGGGATGGGATATAGAGATTGGGTGGTGGGAATTGTGTGGAGTTGTACCCCTCCTACCCTATGGTTTTTGTTAATTTATCCTTTCTTAAATAAAAAACAAATTTAAAAAAATTGAAAAATAAAAGAGGCTTCAGTGCTGTGAAAAAAAAAGAATGATAGTATATGCAGGTATTTGCATATTAGGACAGGGGAGATGGTTGGGAGAAGGAAAGTGTGAAGGGGGGGATGGATTGGAATGGATTTCCCAGCAAATAAAATTTCATGGAATACTTAGAAAACAGACTTTCAAAATTTCACTCTCCAAATTTTTAGTAAATGACAATTATATTTTATGAATTCATCATGTCTGAGCAAGCTTTCAGGTGATAGCAACATCCACTTCATTCCATTCATCTTCAGAGAGGGGTTGGATCTAGAGTCTTCTTTGGGAGGTATGGATTGATATCTTTGAATTTTTAAAATGCACTTTATTTACTTATTTATTAGATAGAAACAGAGAAATTGAGGGGGAGGGGGAGATACAGAGAGGGAGAAACAGCTGCATCACTGCTTTACCACTTGCAAAGCTTTCCCCCTGCTGGTGGGAACAGGGGGGGGGGGGAGAGGGCAGGGGAGTGCTAGAATTCAGGTTCTTGTGCAAGGTAACATGCATTCAAGCAGCTGCGCCACCTTCTGGCCCTGGTATCTTTGAATTTACCTTTCAGTAGTTTCTAATATTAGACTCGAGATTTGAGTTTAGGAAACAGGGAAGGTTGATTTAAACAATGTCACAACTGAGGGGGAAAGAGGAAGGACTTTGTAGAGGGTGCACATTTGATTTTCACACCATGACTATTGGGAATATTTTATAATGCTTTCAAATACCATTTGCTCTTTGGATATGTGAGAGCATTTCCAATTATTAAGAAAACTAACTGAATGTTTCAAATGTGTGGAATGATTCCAAGACCAGGAATTCCAGATGTTTGTCAGGAAGCCATGCCCTGTCTCTGTTTAAATATTCAAGTGAATTTTAAGCTGCTAGGAAGGAAAAATAGGTACACCCCTCATGTCTTTTTTTTTTTCCTTTCATATGTAAGGGAGAAAGAGAAGAAAAAAAGAATGAGATAATGGAGTACTGCTTAGGCCTGGCATATGGTGGTGTGCCAGGGATTGAATCTGGGGTCTTTGGGGTCTTAGACATGCAAGTCTGGTGTGACACTGCTGTGCTCTCTCTTGGGTCCTCAAGTTTTCCTTTTTTAAAACAGGATAATACCTATTTGTTAATGCTCTGCGGAGGACAAAAACATGTGAGAGTGGTGGTATGAGTGTCCTAACTTTCTTCCTCCCAGGGCTGATGTGGCAAAAAAGAATATGAAACAATTAGAACATAGCACAACAGAAAACAATAATACCATTACTATTTATCACTACAGTTAAGGAATCTATAATTACTTGTGTGAAGGATGTAAATATGAACCAAGTTCATATGAACCAAGTTTCTTGGCCTTCTGACTCTACATAATCAGTCCTCCCCACCTCTCCTGGATAGTTACAGGAATCTTGAAGTCTTGAAGTCAAGAACTTGCCTGATGCAATTGTCTTGTGAAAGTGCCAATGTCATGGTAATTCATTTTTCATATGAAACACACTTAGTTTTACTTCCATAAGCTTGTATTTCATTTCAGGTATATACTATGATGAGAGTTTCTTGGCTCCCCCAAGCAGGACTCATCTAGTTTAAAAAGTGCTGAAATCTATGCAAACCTAATACTTTGACTCTTGGTTTATTCAGAATTCATTGAGACCATCTATCTTTCACTCTTACATTGTACACTTTCCAGTAATTTACTTAAAAAAGTCAAGCTTCTAGGGCACCAAAGTAAAAACCCAGTGGTGAGGGGTAGACATGTAGCTTCCTGGGCCAGTGGGGGGTGGGAGTGGGCGGGAGGGATGGGTCACAGTCCTTTGGTGGTGGGAATGGTGTTTATGTACACTCCTAGCAAAATGTAGACATATAAATCAGTAGTTAATTAATATGAGAGGGGGAAATCAATTGTATGTCTCAAAGTTTCTCAAAAGACAAACTGAATCTTTTTAATATATAGGCATGTATTTGATATGAGGACTCTCTCAAAAGCCTAGACCAAGTAGATTAGAAGCATCCAATAGCACAGCTATATACAAGATACTGGGTACTATACAGCAAACCATAACAAAGGGAATTTTCAAAGTTAACCCAATTAACAAATAATGTGATGATAACATTAACTATCGATTGTCTTTTTGAACCCTAAGACAGCAGGAACCTCACATCTTCACTATAGAGCCCCTACTTCCCCCAGTCCTGGAACCCTTGGATAGGGCCCACTTTCCCATATGCATCTCCCAATCCAAACCAAATAATATTGCATCTGCAGATCACAACCTAACCAAAGCAACGATTGCCACCTCAACATGCTTCACCTCAGACTGTATCCAGAGACTTCACGTGTGGAATGACAACCCTTCAACTTCATTACTCGGTGAGACCTTTCCTTTTATAGTACACTCTAATTTCATCTCAGGTAGTTCACTTTCTAACAAAGTCCCATAATCTAGATATACACCAGTTTCTGTGAGAGAGAGCTTATGTGCACACGTATCCATAAACTACTGCAAAATATATACCTGAAAGCAGAAGTACACTAGAGTTTGCAGTGAGTACCTCCCTAACACTTCCTCTCCACTATTCCAAGCTTGGGATCCATGATTGCTCAACAAATTGTTTGGCTTCATATGTTAACTCTCTTTTCAATCACCAGGTTCCAGATGCCACCAGGATGCTGGCTAGGCGTCCCTGGATTGAAGACCCCACCAATGTGTCCTGGAGCTCAGCTTCCCCAGAGACACACCTTACTAGGGAAAGAGAGAGGCAGACTGGAAGTATGGACCGACCAGTCAACGCCCATGTTCAGCGGGGAAGCAATTACAGAAGCCAGACCTTCTACCTTCTGCAACCCTCAATGACCCTGGGTCCATGCTCCCAGAGGGGTAGAGAATGGGAAAGCTACCATGGGAGGGGGTGGCTTATGGGGATTGGGTGGTGGGAATTGTGTGGAGTTGTACCCCTCCTACTTTATGTTTTTGTTCACTAATCCTTTCTTAAATAAAAAATTTAAAAAAATAAAAATAATAATAATAAAAAAGTCAAGCTTCATAAACCCCAACCAACTAGTACTGTCACTGTGCTGGAGAGCACATAATTCAGTAAACACAGAGATAGAGCTAGAAACAAGCTGGAAACAAAACCTCATCGCTTTTCCTAGTGGCAACAGGGGCACAGGAAGGGGTAGAGGATGATTTTCCATGAGGGACCCTTCTCTGTGTCACTTTGTTATGTGCGAACATGTTGGAAGATGGGGCTGGGTATTCCCTTTCCCAAAGCAGGCTAAACGAACTCCAGCATGTAAGAACTTACTGAGTGTGACCGAGTCATTGATCTTGAAGCTGCAGAGTACCCGGTCCACATTGCGGGCGTGTCGGAAGCCATTTCCTCTCACAACTACTTGAAATGATTCTGAAATGAAGAGTAACAAGACACGTGATTTGACTGCACACCATAAGCTTCCCATCATCTATCCTGATGTCTTGAAAGCTCTCCACAAACCGGGGAGATACAAATGTGGAAACAGGTCTTAGTGAAGTTAAGCATTTTTTTGTTTGTTTTTTCCTTTTTTCTAGGTCACAGGGTTAAAAGTTGATAGAATCAGAACTGGAATCTAGGCCTGTCAGGGATCCAATGCCATGATTTTAGAAGTCAGTCACTATATTCTTTAATATTATGTTGAAATTAATACTCATTATCTTGCAACAAATGAAAAAATGAGAGATTGCTATTGTGAATATATATATATATATATGTTCTGGCTATTGTTGGTGTCTGGGGATTGAACCTGGGACCTCTCACTGCAAGTCCTATGTATTTCCCTGGCCTGATACTGTCATTTTAATTATTTATTTTCTTATTGGGAAGGGGGTCTTAGTGATTTACAGTGTAGCTGTAGAAACATGGGTATAATTACTCATCTCCATGTGCATCATGCAACAAGACCTCCAGGTTCCCTCTGCCCCCTCCCTGCCTCTCCTTTCCCAGGGTCCTTTGCTTTGATGGAATGCATCATACATTGCTTTATGTTTTCCCTCTCTAACCTTATTTCTTTTTTTAATTAAAAAAAAATATTTATAAAAAGGAAACACTGACAAAAACCATAAGATAAGAGGGAACACAATTCCCAGCACTCTGTATCCCCTCCCCTCCCCATTCTTTAACCCTCTGGGAGTATGGATCCAAGATCATTGTGGGATGCAGAAGGTGGAAGATCTTCCCCACTGAACATGGGCGTTGACAGGTCGATCCATGCTCCCAGCCTATCTCTCTTTCCCTAGTGGGGCGGGGCTCTGGGGAAGCGGGGGTTCCAGGACACATTGGTGGGGTCCTCTACTCAGTGAATTTCTTAAGTTCCACCTATAGGTGAGATCATTGGTATTTGCCCTTCACTTTTTTGGCTTATTTCACGTAATATGATACCCTCCATTTCCATCCAAAATGAGGCAAAAGAGATGACTTCATGATTTTGAACAGCTGAGAGTAGTATTTCATAGTGTATATGTACCACAATTTTCTTATACACTCATCGGTCATTGGACATCTGGTTTGCTTCTCAGTTTTGGCTGTTATAAATTGTGCTGCTAAGAACATAGGTATATACAGAAGTCTTCTAATAGGTGTTCTTGTTTTCTATGTTTTTAATGACTTTTCTGACAACCCAATAGTGTTCTGAGAAATTTCCAGACTGTTTTCTTCAAGGGAATTTACATTCCCACCAGCAGTGCAAAAATCCCTTTTCCCCCTGCATCCTTTCCAACATTTGCTGTTTCTGTCCTTTCTGGAGTATGACATTCTCACAGGTGTAAAGTTGTCTGTACTTGCATTTCTCTGATAATCATTGACTTTGACCACATTCTCTTATCTCTGTTGGCTCTCTGAACATCTTCTTCAATGAAGTTTCTGTCCATGTTCTCACCCCATTTTCTTTACCTTTAAAAAATTTATTAGTGATTTAATTATGATTAACAAGATTGTAAGATAGCAGGGGTATAAATCCATACAGTTCCCACCACCAGAGTTCTGTGTCCCATTCCCTATTCATTACCCCTCTCTGGGAGTATGGATCAACATTGTTTATGGGGTACAGAAGGTGGAAGGTCTGGCTTCTGTAATTCATCATTCTGTAATGGGGTTGTTTTTTTAATTTTTAAAATTCCTTTATTGGGAATTAATATTTTACATTCAAAAGTAAATACAGTAGTTTGTACATGCATAACATTTCTCAGTTTTCCATATAACAATACAACCCCCACTAGGTCCTCTGTCATCCTTCTTGGACCTGTATTCTCCCCACCCACCCACCCACCCACCTCAGAGTCTTTTACTTTGGTGCAATATGCCAATTCCAGTTCAGGTTCTACTTGTGTTTACTCTTCTGATCTTGTTTTTCAACTTCTGCCTGAGAGTGAGATCATCCCATATTCATCCTTCTGTTTCTGACTTATTTTCACTTAACATGAATTTTTCAAGGTCCATCGGGATTGCTTATTTTTATATTGCTAAGTTTACTGAGTTCTTTCTGTATTTTGGTAACTAGTCCTTTATATGAAGTATGTTGTATAAAGATCTCTCAATCTGTAGGGTGTCTTTCTGTTTGGATGACAGTAGTTTTCACTGTGCAGAAGCTTTTCAGTTTGATGTAGTCCCATTAGTTTATTTTTATTTTTGTTTTCTTTGCTGTTGGACTTGGGACTTTGACGACATTTCTGTAGCATAAATCATGAAGTGTTCTGCCAATGTTTTCTTCTATGTATTTAATAATTCTTGATCTTATGTCTATGTCTTCAATCTACTTGGAGTTGACGTTTGTGCACAGTAATATGAATATGTAGTAGCTTAATTTCATTAGTTTGCATTTTTCAATCCAATTTTCCCAACAACACTTGTTGAAGAGACTCTGCTTTATCCATTTAATGTTTTGGGCCCCCTTGTCAAAAAACAAGTTATCTATATATGTAGAGGCTTATTTTTGGGCTCTCAACTCTATTCCACTGGTTTATGTGTCTACTTTGGTTCCAGTACCAGGTAGTTTTGATTACAATAGCCCTGTAGTATAGTTTGAGGTCAGGATGTGCGATGCCTCCTATCTTATTCTTTTTTTTCTTTTTTCTTTTCTTTCTTTCTTTCTTTTCTTTTTTCTTTTTTTCTTTTTTTTTTTTGCAAAATTGCTTTGGCAATCCTAAGTACTTTCTGGTTCCAGATAAATATTTAACTTTTGGGACCAGGTGGTGGCACATCTAGTACAGCACTCATATTACAGTGCAGTGTACAAGGAGCTGAGTTCAAGCCTCCAGTCCCCACTTACATGGGGGGCGCTTCATGAGCAGTGCAACAGTTCTGCAGGTCTATCCCTCTCTCTTTCTTTCTATCTCCCCCTTCCCTTTCAGTTTCTCTGTCTTCATACAAAATAAATAAACAAAATATTAAAAAATAAAATAATTTTTGTAACTTTTGTTCAATTCCTTTAAATAATATAGTATAATTTTAAGATTTATTTTTATTTAAGATTAATTATTTTGCAGAAAAGTGGAGCTGGTCTAAATGGGAATACAAAATATTGAGCCTAAACAAAATAATCCAGAGGCATTGGATTAATATTACAAGTTAGGACAAAACACCTTTTAGAAACTATGACATCACTCCCAGCTGCCTTTTTAAAAAATTCTTTTTGATGAGGGTTGAGAGCCAAATAGAGAGAGAGGAGAGAGAGAGAGAGAGAGAGAGAAGGATAATTACTTGCAGCACTGCTCAATGCTCTTGAAGCTCCCTCCACCCGTCCCTTCACAAGTAGGGACCGGGGGCTTGAACCCAGGTTCTCACACATAGTAGCATGTGTGACCTGATAGGTGAACCACTACCTGACCCCTGTGTGTTTATTTAATTATTATTATTATTTTGCCTCCAGGGTTATTGCTGGGGCTCTGTGCCTGCACTACAAATCTACTGCTCATGGCAGCCATTTTTTTTCATATTGTTGCTGCTGCTATTGTTGTTGCTGGATAGGACAGAGAGAAGTTAAGAGAGGAGGGGAAGACAGAGAAGAGGACAGAAAGATAGATACCTGCACAGAAAGATAGATACCTGCAGAATTGCTTCACTGCTTGTGAAATACCCCCCCCCCCCGCCGCGGGTAAGGAGCTGGGGGCTCGAACCGGGATCCTAATGCCAGTCTGTGTGTTTTGCACTATGTGCGCTTAATCTGGTGAGCTATCACTGGGCCCCCTGTATGTTTAATTTTTAAGGAACACTGAGACTTATTTTCAAAGTGGATGAATATGAGAATCTCTTCTCTGAACATGAATATCTCTAAATTAAGAAAAAGAAATAGAGAAGGGAATTAAACAATTCATTCAAAAGTAGTACTTAGGAACCAGACATGACATCTGGAAAAAAAATTGTGAAAGAAATAAAATCACTATTTGATAATGTTTCAATGTTTGTTTTTTATTATATTTATTTATTTTCCCTTTGTTGCCTTGTTTTTTTATTGTTGCTGTTGTTGGATAGGACAGAGAGAAATGGAGAGAAGAGGGAAAGATAGAGAGGGGGAGAGAAAGACAGACACCTGCAGACCTGCTTCACTGCCTCTGAAGCGACTTCCCTGCAGGTGGGGAGCCGGGGGCTCAAACCTGGATCCTTATGCTGATCCTTGTGCTTTGTGCCACCTGTGCTTAATCCGCTGCGCTACCTCCCGACTCCCTCCATGTTTCTGTTTTAAGCATTCAACTTGTAAGTGGTAAACATGTAGTCTAAAGTTATTTTCTTTTTGTGCTAACTCATCCAATTTAAAAAATATATTTATTTATTTATTGCCTTTTGTTGCCCTTGTTTTTTATTGTTGTAGCTATTACTGTTGCTGTTTTGATGTCGTCATTGCTGGACAGATCAAAGAGAAATGGAGAGAGGAGGGGAAGACAGAGAGGGGGAGAGAAAGAGACAACTGCATACCTGCTTCACCGCCTGTGAAGCGAGCCCCCTGCAGGTGCGGAGCTGGGGGCCTGAACCGGGTTCCTTACACTGGTCCTTGCACTTTGCGCCACCTGCGCTTAACATGCTGAGCTACACCCGACTCCCATTTCATCCAATTTTATTACTAACAGTGGGAGACAACATAGCAGGAACAAAAACAATTGCTTCATTATGAAATGACAATGTGAGGAAATAATTATAACCTTCTATTTCTCTAGTACAAAAACTTCAAATGTGGAGCACTTGACAGATTGCACACTTGACTCCAATTATCAAGTTGTCAGAAAAGCCATGCTGTATTTTTCTAAGCAAAATAGTTCCTTCCTGGAGAAGTTGCTTACACAGTACACTGTGAACTATTCAAATTTGAAGTTAGATGAATGGAACCTAAGGGTAAGTAACTAGGGTGCTTTTGTGAGCACTAATATGTGTGTTCTTCTGGTGCACCACCTTCAAGTCCCTAGTTAGGGACATTTTATAAAAGTCTCTATTGGAAGGGAAGCAGGATTATGTAAGTTCAAGTAATGCCAAAAGTTCTATAAATGCTCTACACTCAGCATATGACTTCCTATATGTTATAGAAGAGGAACAGTAAACACAGTGACATAAGCACCATGCTAAATGGCAACCGCATGCATGGCCTGGTATTGGGTGATAGTAGGGAATGATGGGGGTGGTATGGTAAACAAGAAAGATTCCATGCTTCTTTTAAAGAGAAGATGTACAGTCTTCAGTAAACATTAAAAGCAACAAGCACAGGCTTGTGTTGCTAGGTCTGATTTTTCAAGAGAAGATGAAAATCTCAGTTTTTAGGTAAAATCAGATTTTTGAAAGGTATCAGTAAATGTGTTTTTTAATGGAGTGTGGATCAATACGAACATATGTGGAGATCAGATAGAGTTTGTAAATTTCCAGTTTATAATCTCTGTTAGTGGAAGAATTCTGAGAATGATATCTCTCAAAATAGTTTATGATGTTGAATAAAAATTTTAAAAAATACTGTATTCATTTTTATGAGAGTTACACACACACACACACACACACACACACACACACACACACACACACACACAGGGTGGGGGGGCATTAGTCAGCTCCAGATTATGGTGGTGCTAGGAACTGAAGATTGAAGTCTTGGACCTCTGGGGCTTCAGACATGTAAATCCTGTGCTCTGATATATTAAGTTATCTTCCTGGCCCTCAATGAAATTATTTTTAATGATATCATATTGGACAACCTTCCTATCCCCTCTTGCTTTTTAAGTCATCCTGTTAAACTGTGAAGTATTCCAAGTGTATAAATTTCTTCAGTCATTAAAAATAATCAGCCATGAATACCTTAGCTGAACTAGAATGAAGTCTTTAGAAATTAAATGTTGTAAAGGAGACCTCAAGAGAATTTCTTTGGATAGCATATGGTTACAGATGGCCATTCTGTAGCTTCTCAAATAATTCTAGGGGTGGGGAGCCAGATCATTCACCCCATTGTTGGAAAGCTTTAGTTATAAAAGTTGCATGTGTTAAGCCAAAATCTGCCTCTGAGAATTCCTCCCTAACCTCTTCATGGTGGTCTCCTAAAGCTCTACCTAATAAGCCTAATAATTTCTTTCTGCATATGAATTTTCCAAATATCTAAAGATACTCTTGTGAGTGTTTCAATTCTGGGCTGAAATCTCTGTGGTTACTTTAGTCTTTCCTCATTCCACAAGCATCTCATAAGTGCTTTTTGAGCAAATCTTTGCTATAGTACTTCATGCAAGTTTTATAATTTCTTTGAACTTAAAACTGTCTCCTAGAGCAGATGGTGAATTTTATGTGGGTCTGTACTCAGGCATTATGCATTTTCATTCTCACCTTTTCACACCTCTTAGTACATAGTACATAGTACATAGTGGACTCTTAAGAACTGATGAAAAAAAAAAGACGGAATGAAGGAAAGTAAGAAGAAAAAGGGAAGGAAGGCGAAAAAGGAAATGGAAAGTAAGAAAGGAAAAGGAAAAAGTCTGTGAATACATTATTCATATAGTTTCTAGATCCATTATCTTTTCTCCTATAGAAACACCTTTGCTAATGTCACTTTTAGAATGTGAGACTTGAAATCAAGGTCTGGACAAGGAGGTGATTATTTTGACCTAGACACTGGATGGTCACTGATGGGTTGCATGGAGGTATTTTTTGTTAGAGCTATTTTTTTAATTGACTATCAAGATAGCAGTGATTCTCCTTATTCTCCCATCCCATGCAATCTGTAACACTGAGTACTTGAGTCCAAATTCAACACTTTATACATGTCCTCTTAAATTTTACCCTGCTACATACAGTCAACATATATGTTGAATGTAAAGTTTGGGCTTTCATCTTTTTTTTTTTTTTTTTTTTTTTTTGCCTCTGGGGCTTCACAACTCCAGGCCAACATTTTTCAGATAGAAAAATAGAGAGAGAGAGAAAGACACCACATTACCAAAGCTTTCTTCAATGTAGTGGGAGATAAGTTTGAACCTGGGTAATGCCCATAACAAAGCAAACACACTCTCTATGTGAACTATCTTGCTGGCCTTTGGGTTTCCTTTTATCCACTCAGTGCACCAACTCTCTGCCTTTCTCAGAACACAGACTGCTGTTAAACTCATGGCTATTGCTGAGTTGTTGGTGAGAGTAAGGTGAAATCACTGTCTTGAGGGAATGTAGTTGCCAGCATTAGCATTTTAGGCATTATAGGCCTGGGTGGAGCTCCACAGCACAGCTCCTCTGGGGCCAAAGCAGAAAATTAGTTCACAGAGAATGAGGGGGAAAGGACAAGAGGAAATGCTTAGGATAAAAATGATTTCTGCTGGGAGTCGGGTGGTAGTGCAGCGGGTTAAGCACAAGTGGCACAAAGCACAAGGACCAGCGTAAGGATCCCGGTTTGAGCTCCCGGCTCCCCACCTGCAGGGGAGTCGCTTCACAAGCAGTGAAGTAGGTCTGAAGGTGTCTGTCTTTCTCTCCCTCTCTCTGTCTTCCTCTCCTCTCCTCTCTCCATTTCTCTCTGTTCTATCCAACAATGACATCATCAATAACAACAACAATAAAACAACAAGGGCAACAAAAGGGAATAAATAAACAAATAAATAAAGTGATTTCTGCCTTATTCACAGATCTACTTAGGGCTCAGCCCCACTAGTATATTTTAGAAACAGTCATTTCTTTGTGTAGGTGCTTCCCTAGCACATATTAAGTTAATTAATCATTTGGCAGGTACTCTGAACTCTATAAACATTCTCACTCTTTCAGTTTTTCTCCTCTAGATATAATGACATCAGGGTAGTGAGTCTCACATTGACTGTCAATCATTAAAATTCATCCTGTTCTATGTAACAGCTTATGGTCTTCTAAGCACTTTCATGTTAGTCTCTGAGTGTCAGTGGTAGCCTAAAGATGGTGTACGTCCACTCTACCTGATATTCATAGCAGAGACAAAAAAAAAAAATGAGTATGGGTACTTCATGGAAGCCATGCTAACTGTAGAGAACAGTTAGCAATTAATCTTCCATAAAATCTATGAAAGAACTTTTGATGTAAGAAAACTATTTTTTAAATTTTATTTTGTGCTGTCAGGGGTCTCACAAATGCAAGATTCCAGTGCCCCTACGTCATTTTTTTCCTACTAATTATTTTAGGTGTATATAGAGACAAAGAGTTAGAGAAGGAGAAACACCATGCACTGCTCTACTGTCTTTTAGAGTTATCCCTGGTCTTGAACATGTGGCCTTGTGCATCGTGAGGTACACGTTCTGCTAGGTGAAATATTTCCTGCCCCCAGTATAAAGCTATGTTTTGTAAGTTTCATTTTCTTCTCAGTAAATTTATTTTCTAACAAGCATATTGTGACCCCTTATGATTCTAATTTAAAAGAGCTGAAAACTTGACTTTTCAAACACTTGGAGTTGTATCTTTTATTTTTATTGACATGGAAAGTCTACTCTGATACAGGAAATATGCAACACTGCACATAAATCATAGATTCAAATATATATGTATAGTGACCCAGGAGGTGGCACAGTGTATAAAATGTTAGACTCTCAAACATGAGGTCCTGAGTTAGATCCCTGGAAATGCATATGCCAGAGTGATACTATGGTTCTCTCTTCCTTTTTCTTATTAATGAATAAATGAGTATTAAAAATATATATCCTTTGAATTGGATATATCAGAAATTTTCCTTTTTAATGTTTTTCTTAAATATTATCTTTATTTATTGAATAGAGAGAACCAGAAATTGAGAAGGATTGATGTGATAGAGAGAGAGAGAGAGAGAGACACCTGCAGACTTGCTTTACCACTTGCAAAGCTTTTCCCCTACAAGTGGGGACCCAGGGCTCGATCCTTGCACTCTGTAACATGTGCAAGGTGGGGAGCCGGGGCTCTTATGCTGGTCCTTGTGCTTTGCGCCATGTTTGCTTAACCCACTGTGCTATGGCCCAGCCCCCTCTTTTTTTCTTTTTATCTTTTGCCATTGCTAAACTTCACTGTTCTGGGTCAACTTCTTCTGAGAAAGAGGAGGGGAGGGAGGGAAGGGAGGGGGAAGACACCAGTAAAATACTGAGCCTTCCCCAAGTGTGGTGGGAACTGGACTGGGATTAGAGTCATGTGCATATCAAAAGAAGGCATTTACTTATCAGGTGAGTCCCCCATCTAGCCATCTAGGTGACAGAGCATATCCTGTGGGCAAGAGATGTTTTGGGATTGTTCCACTGCTTCTTTTTTTAAACTTCTCTTGGAGTATGTTTTCAGTTGAGTTGCTTTCATTTGTTCAACATTATTAATGCATTTTTTTTATCTTTTCTCCTTGAATTTTCCAGAAGAGTCTTTATTTCCTTTTCATTTTATAAGAAACATAATGAAATTTCTGGAATCAGATCATGTGAACACTGACATTTCAGTGCCATATTCATTGAGTTATATATTCGTCTCTTTCATTATCTTGAACACCTCAATAGTAGGAAAAGAAAATTTTGGCTTACTCATCTTTGATTCAAGCATTAATTAAGGAAGGTTTTTTTTTTTTTTTTTTTTATAATTCAAGCATTAATTAAGGAAGGTTTTTTTTTGGTGTTGCTCTATGTCTTTGGTTATGTTTAACCAAAGTTAAACTGCTAAGTTATTATGTTTCATTTTAATTGCACAGTTCAAAGGCATTACATTAATTTATATTTTAATAATTTTTGAGGTAACACTGTATTATAGCTCAATATTTTTCAGCTGTGTATTTAAAAGTATTTTGCTTCTTTTTTAGTGAATGAGAGAAAGAGATAAAGATATGATAAAGAATGAGATAAAGAGACCAGAGCACTGCTCAGCTCTGGCTTATGGTAGAGCTGGGGATTGAACCTGGGACATTAGAGCCTCAGACAATGAAAGTCTTTTTGCATAGCCATTATGCTATCTCCCAGGCTCTTAGGTGTACATTTAAAAAAAATATTTATTTATTCCCTTTTGTTGCCCTTGTTGTTTTATGTTGTAGTTATTATTGATGTCATTGTTGTTGGATAAGACAGGGATGGAGAGAGGAGGGGAAGACAGAGGGAGGAGAAAAAGACACCTGCAGACACCTGCTTCACCGCTTGTGAAGCGACTCCCCTGCAGGTGGGGAGCCGGGGGCTCGAACCCAGATCCTTACGCGGGTCCTTGCGCTTGGCGCCACCCGTGGTTAACCCGCTGTGCTACCGCCTGACTCCCAGGTGTACATTTTAATAAGTCAACATTTGTATAGTTCACCACAAAAAGTTCAATTCTATCCTTCACCATTCAAGTGATTTGTGATTAGGTGCAAGACTTCTATAAACAACAAAAGTCAGAGCATTATTTATTGAAGAAATATATGAATCAAACCATCCATCTTCAATAAATGCAACACTTATTGACTCCTATTTATTATAAGGAGGCGCTCTGCTAATCAGTGTGTAGAGAAATAACTTTCTCCTTTTTCCTCGAATATCCTACAGGAGAAAAGTTAATTATGCTAGTGAGTCAATAGAAATTGCATTCTTTTAAAGAATATTATCATTTTTATTTATTTTAATAAGAGCACTACTCAGCTCTGGCATTATAGCGCTGAACCTGGGACCTCAAAAGCTTAGGCATGAAGGTCTTTGCATAACTATTATGCTGTCTCCCCAGCCCCAGAAATTCTATTCTTTATCTTTAGGTTTTGTTGATTCACTGCAAGGGTTCAACACATGAACAGCATTGTTAAGTTGAAAACTGAGGCTTTCTTCATGCATAAGAATAACTCGCCACAATACACAACAATATCAAGACCCTAATTGTGACTGATAGAGACTAATTCTTTGTATAAAGAGACTTTTTGTATTAGTGACAAAATTATAATGGCCCTTTACGGAGACAACTAGCATTGCCTACCACCATATAATAATTTGTATGAAATCAAGTAGCACTTGATTTTAATTTACCTCCAGCACATATAGTGGATGGTTCAGCTGCTAGAATTTCAATACAGGACTTCTTCAAAATCTAGAATGAAAGAGAAATAAAAGTCAATGTTCAGCTTACTTTGTTAAAATAGAGAAATCAAGTTTTGCTTTTAGTTACCTAGATAGGAAGCCTCAGAACATTATGTAGTAGTGGGTAGGTGGTGGTAAGAATTTCATCAGTATTATTAATGTGAAACATTTACTGAGTAAGCATTATGTTTGATGTCCCGAAAGCTACAGGAAGTGTTCATTCATTTTATTTCTTCTGGCAGATATTTACTGAGCCCTAGTTATGGAGAGGATTAACTTCTAGTTGAGGAAATGGGACTTAGAACTAAAAAAATGAATAGCAATGGCTTGTCAGATGTGGCAGATGCCAGGGTAAAGGGGCAGAAATTCTGCGAAAGCTATGAAATTAATTGGAGATCACTAAGGTATGGTGCGCTAGAAAGGGCTTCATTGAAGAGGTGAACGCTCAAGTCGGGACTCACTCAAATGGAGAGGAGTGAGTTAAGGGAAGGTTAGGGTCCAGGCACAGAATGAGTGAAGGTGAGAGAGTAAAAATGCACAAACCTCTTTAGCTGGAACAAAAGGAACTTGGAAAGCAGAAATCAAAGGGCTATAATAGATAGAGTCAGAGAGGTAAGATAGAGAGATACTCTAGAGAAGGGGTGGGGATTTTTTTTTCCTGCCAAGGGCCATTTGGATATTTCTAACATCATTCTTGAGTCATACAAAAGTATGACCAGCATAACTTGAGAACTAGCACTTAATGTTGTTATGAAAAAAAAAAAAAAAAAGCTCCTAGATTTATTGAACTTCAAGTCCTGCCTGCATTGCTTTGTCAAGGCCAGACTAAATGATTATGTCGGTTCTATATGACCCGCGGGATGGACAGTCTCCACTCTGCTCTAGAGGGCCATTTCCAGGATTATACAGAATTGTCTTTTTGTTAGGGAAATCTGGAAAGATGTATGGGAGAGGGCTTTTAAGATTGCTTGTTGAATTTCATTCTTCAGAAGGCCCCCTAGAACTCATTAAAATGAGTCTCCTTCTGTCCACCCTCCCCCCAATTATGTATCTCATAGGGATGGATGGAGTCTGGGGGGACTCTGACTGCACAGGGCAATAAATCATGAAGGTTGTTCTTGGCAGAAGCAGAATTTAAAGTTCTCACTATTTATGAATTCTACCTCTAGTTGAATATTGAATCCAAAATTTCAGCCAAGTCTTTTTAACAAATAAGGAACACAGTATTAATTTACCTAGTGAAAAAGCTCTATCTTAAGGCTGGGGAGACAGCATAATGGTTATGCAAAAGACTTTCATGCCTGAGGCTCTGAGGCCCCAGGTTTAACACCCAGCACCAACATATGCTGAGCATATGCCAGAGCAGAGCAGTGCTCTTTTCTTTGTCTCTCCATATCTTTTTTTTTGTATCCTCACTCATTAAAAAAAAGAAGAAATGAAATATTAAAATAAAACACTATCTTAAGAATTTTACTTAATTTGGAAATTGAGATGTTCAGAAGACTGGATGAAATAACTTATTTGTGAAAGGAGTACTTATTAAAGCAACTAACGGTGAAATTAGAACATTTAAAGTCTGTAAAAGAAGAAAGCACCATTTAACGTTGAGATTTGCTCATTTATCTGTGTTTATATATTAATTTTCTATGTTTCCTTGTTCCAGCTTAAGTGCTATATACTCACCACAAGATATAGTAAAATAAAAGAAACAACAAATTACAAAAGGGGAGGAAATGGATTAAAAAGGAAGCTGACGTTAAAAAAAAATGAGGCAAACACAGAAAAAATAGGAGTGAGGAATTTATTTACGTGGGAGGAGTGATCCATGGATTTAGTGCTAAACTCTCTAGTGCAAATGTGAAGGACAGACGATATTTATGATTCTTAATCTGTAGAATCAAAAACAAGCTAGTTTCTCAGAAGAGATAATATTTACCCATTCCAGAGAGAAATCTGGGCGTCCTCATAGATAAGCATTGTGAAAGGAAATGAACAGTGTACTTCAGAAAATCTTTATCTGATGCGGATAACTAAACATGAAAACGAATTCATTAAAATGGTTCCCCCCTCATTATATATTTTAGATAATTCTATATACCAGAAAGTTATAAAAGATTTTTTTTCCTTTTGGGAATAATTTTACAATTCATATTTCCTGCTACTTTCTACACACCTTTCCACTTTTGTATAATTTAAAGACTTCTGTGCTTAGATTCCTCTATTTGCTTTCACTGTCTGATTCTTAATTGTAGGAAGCAATTTATCTTTGTTTTGGCAATTTTTTTCTTATTTCTTTGACCTTTGGCTTACCTAGCCACCCATCCCACTCCTTCCCACCACTCATATGTGATCGACCTGAGGTCCTATTAAACCGCAAGCCTGTTTCAAGTGTAACAGGATTTGAACACATCAAACTCCATGTTTATCTCCATTAGTGTTAGAAGTTCTCACACACCTGGTTCTGGGAACTGGCATCAATACTGAACTCCTGAGTTTCTTTCATTGTCATTCTGACTTGAGACCAGGATCCCCATGGATATATTCTGGGCATCCAGGTTTCCCTGCTTATTTACCCAGTGTTCTCTTTCCTATGGTCAGACCAATCCTTTAGTTCTCTTCTGTTTGCAGCCATGTCTGAGCACTGGGGCTTGCCAGGACCCTGGTTTGCAGTGAGTGACTCATATTCCACATGCCAACAGCCCTTCTTGAATTGTGATGATTGTTCATCTCCTTTAGCCCAGTTTGTTGCCATGGGGCTTTTCTTGCCTTAGGGCTACCTCATCCCTGCCATGACCAAAGGAGATGGTACCCCTTTCAACATGTCACATTCCAGTGGAAGAAACAGAATTAACGTACACAAAGAAGCTAAATGGTGGTATTAAAACAGTGCAAAGCTACTTCTTTTAATGTTTAAACTAAAATCCCTCAGGTATTTGGCATCTCTTAATAAATCCCTCAGGAATTTGGCATCATAAAATCTCTTAATAAATTTTATCACCTATAACTAAAGATTTTCAAAACAGTCCAAGAATAAAGTCAAGTTATTGAACCTATCCTGTCCCCATACACCAAACTTCCTGAAAACACATAATGAAATTTTCACCCATTTAAGTTTCTGACTTTGAAGTAACATTTTTTTAACCGATTCTAATACTTAACGAAGGATCAGTAAAGAAAACACTCTTGAATATTTGCCCACAAAGACACACTAGCAAGGTTTGTCATAATAAGCATATGCTGTATTATTTGCTCAGAGTGCCTGCAATTAGCTGATAAATCTAAGGAGTGTATGAAGGGCCAAAAAATGTCAGCCAACTGCTGTGATTCAATCCAGTAAAAACACAGCTTTCCCAATCTTAATTTAAAACATCTGGATGAGATGCGCTGCGGCCAATTGAGTATGATTTATCAGTGAGGGGGGATGGGCAGGATTTGTCTGGGACTATGAAATGTTTGGTTTCAAAAGGTAGGAAGTTACAATGGCACTGTGTGGGTTTGAGGGTTTTTTTTTATTATGAACACCTCAAATGGTATGGTAATCAGTCTGTCTGAACTCCAGCAGAGAGAAGATCAGTTTAGAAAGTGGGGGAGGCATGAGGAAGGAAGGATAAACAGTCTCTCCATAACCTAGGCAAGTATGGTTATAGGTGTATAGACTCTGTACTGGGAAATTGTTGAAGGGAACTGACTAGAAGGGGCTCATACAGCTCACAATAATGCCTCCCAAATGAATGAATGCATATTTGTCCTCAAGCAGAGAGCTAGCACACACCTCAAGTACAATCCAATATGAGGAGTTTGGTCCTGGCCCTGGTCCTTTACTACTTAATTTAGGCTCCCTGATAAATCTGTACATATGGGATTTAAAACAGTACATACAGAGAATTAAAAAAAAATTATTACAGGAAGAGCTCATAATAGTGGTATCTGTTAAATTCTCAGCTAACCGTAGCTATTATTTGTAAGAACTTGGGCTCTGGAGGCAGAGAAGATAGACCTGGACTCTGAAGAGATTATATTAAAAGCTAACTCCACCACTTATTGGCTGGCAATTTATTAACCTGCCAAGTCTCAGTTTATTTTCCATAAGATGAAGATAAGGAAAACCCTGACCTCAAGGGATGTCTGAGGATAAAATGATTAATATGCATGAATACAGAGATACTTAGTCTATGGAACTCAGGTGATAAATTTCACATTAGTTTGGTGAGGAAAAGTGTGAGATCAAGAAAAGTCAACAAGGTTTTATCTTAAAGACAAAACTAGATATAAGTGATAGGTTAATAGAATGCTATTTAACAATTCTTGGGCCACTAATTAAGTGGCCTTCATAAGAATAAGCCACTTTCTGAGATGTGCTCAGACAACTTTACTAGTAAAGCACTTAAGAGAACGTCTGACATTATTTGTTTTTCATGCAGTGGTAACCATTACTGTTACATTTGTTGTTATTACTATTACTTTTAGACAGAATGGACTATGCTTCTGTTTCTACTCTATCACTTCCATTAATACTTGCTTGAAAATAAATGGAAAGTTAATAATATTTTCCAGCTAACTTTTGGACAGATTTCAAAATGATATATAGGAAAGCATGTTTGAAATCCATAAAGAACTGTCTGTATGTTGAATAACTTGAGTGTGTTGCTACTGGTATGATTGCTTCTGCTGACCTCTTTAAATTGCTGAGGGAGTAAGGGAGGCAGTAGATATAAAAGATCTGGCCAAGTAATAACTTTTTAATACATACAAAGTAAAATTCAATGTGGGCAAAAACAGGACATATATAAGGGTTTATGTCTGGGAGTCTAAAATTTAAGATCTGTTTTCATGAAGTTCTAAGTTTATGTAGCAATTCCTCAAGAATTCTTAAAAATCTGTGAATACTTACACAGAGTTATTAGGAACTCTTTATGTAGGTACAGCAACCTTCCTCTCTTAATTACTTTTCCCCTTTCTCCAATAAACATTAATCTTTAGTTACTGGGCCATTTCCTTTCAGGATTTTTGTGTACTAATGAAAGATCAGCCTCTTTTGTCTTTTTTTAAAATCTTTGTGGCTCAGTGCTTTCACTATGAATCCACTGCTCATGGCAGCCTTTTTTTTTTTTTTTTTCATTTGTTTTTTGTTGTTGTTGGATATGACAGAGAGAAATGGAGAGAGGACAGGAAGACAAAGAGAGGGAGAGAAAGACACCTGCAGACCTGCTTCACCACTTGTGAAGTGACTCCCCCCCCCCCCCCCCCGCAGGTGGGGAGCCTCTCGGAGCAGTGGTCCTACGTAGGCACCAGCAATAACCTTGGAGGAGAAAAAAAAAAAGGAAACTATAATTGATTCTATTTATGCTTCAGTCCAGGCCTACTAATGCGAATGGAGTGCTAAGTGCCATCTTTAATAAATAGTCTTGGAAGCTGGTGGTGTGTGCACTAAGGAGATTTTACAAGGCACAGAGCCACAGAGATGCCCACTAGTCATGCAGGCAGTGGAGTTGTGGATGCTGTGCAGTTCTCTGGGCTGTTTTAAATGTGTAAACATGCAAGGCAGAGTATGGAACAACATGGAAAATACCAGAAGCAGTACTATCTCTGTGATTATGTAATTGCCAATAGTAGGCAAGGCATGACAAAGACTCACATGCTGAATGAGTGATTCCAGTTGATGCAGCTGGAGTCTGAGGCAAGTTTGCAATGGAGGACTGTCCAGAGTAAGGGAGAAGAGAAGGCTGGGACAGGGCCTTGAGGTTGAGACAGGTATTGAGAGATAAGATCCATCTTAATGCTTTTCAGTCACCAAGTTGCAGATGCTACCATGATGCCAATCTGACTTTCCTGGGCAGACAATCTCACAAATGTGTCCTGGAACCTCACCTCCCCAGAGCCCTACCCCACTAGGGAAAGAAAGCAGGGGGGTATGGATCAACCTGTCAATGTCTATGTCCAGCAGAGAAGCAATTACAGAAGCCAGACCTTCCACCTTCTGCTCCCCATAAAGATCTTTGGTCCACACTTCCAGAGGGATAAAGAATAGGGGAAACACCTAATGGGGGGAGGGGATATGGAACTCTGGTGGTGGGAACTGAATTGTAAGGAATTATACCCCTCTTATCCCAGAATCTTGTCAATCATTATTAAACACACACACACACACACACACACACACACACACACACACACACACACAAAATTCAGATAGGACAAAGGAGACAGGTTTCTTCTGATAACAAAGCAAAATAAAACAAAATGAAATGAAACCCCAAACTTTTGAGAAGGGCTGGAACCAGTGGTGCAGCTCCATAGGGAAAGGCATTTTTTTTTGCATATATGAGGTCCTAGGTTCAATCCCTGGCACCTCTTTCCCAACAAAAATTAAAGGCTATTGTTTCTCTGGAACGAGGAGAATTGGCTTCAATAGATCAGTTCAGTGCTTTCCAGGACTATGGGAATTGATAGAGATTTTGACTAGAGAGAAACCCTCAGCAATTTCCTACTCAGGTTTTGGAAGAGAAATTAGGTGAGAGAAAAAAGGTCTGGAAGACAAGCTTCACACTTTATTATAGCTTTTCTCCATCCTGGTACAGATGCGAGGCATACTGCTTCCATCTTTTCACTGAGTGGAAGAGAAAAATCAGCATGATTGATGGCTGTTTTTTTTTTTTTTAATAAATAAAATAGACTTAAATACTGTATAGTAGATCTACTCCTCAGTTTCTCTATCTTACAGTTTTCTTGATAACAAGGCTATTTATGCCAAAACTTGCAAGAAATCCTGGCAAATATAGTTGTGTTTGCTCACTGCTTGTTTATTGTTGACCAAACATGCAGAAATCTCTGCACACTGATTCACCCTTGCATTAATAGGAAGCCCAAAGCATGCTTAAATATTTATTTTAGGTGAATGCTCCTAGATGAAGACAGCTTGGTGCCAGTAACTGACTTCCCCTTAGAGACACTGTGTCTGGTTCCAGGCACAACCCTTTATAGCCCACAAAGTAGGAAAAGCTAAGAGGAAGAGGTTGGCATCAAAATGACCAGGCCAAACACTGTGATCAAAGCTGCAGACCCCTTTCAGTGTTATCTGAATCCAACTTTCATGCAGCTTCTCATTTCACTGCCTGCAGCACTTTTGAAAAGGCAAACAAAGACCCACGAGCCTTACTGGACCTTTGCTTCATATTTTCTCCTTTCATACTTGAGGCCTGGCACTACATTCACCAGTTGTGGTCAGTGGAAATTCCCCAAAGAAGCCACAGTTAGAGAGGGCAAAGGAATAGTTTCTTCCTTTACCCTTTTCATTGTCTTAAAGTCTTTCACCTATCCAAATTTTGTCTCATGATTTTATCAATCACATTTTGCAAAAGTAAGTAGGAGTTTTGCCCTCAAAGGTAGAGTCTTGAGCAACTGTAGAAAGGAATACACTCCTTTCAGCAGGTGTCAAGTTGCTGGTTTTTCATGGTGATGAACAGAGCAGAAAGTGATGTTTTCAGAGGTGTGCTAAATGTGGTAGCAATTGTTCAAGTCAGAATTTGGTCTCCCTCCCTCCTATGTGTGAAGGTAATTCACATTTTCGCCCTCTGTTCATCTTTTGGGAAATGAATCCATTGCTTGGCCACCTTAATCAGTAGCACACTGTGGTCATTCTCATCATGGTTATTTGGGACAGATACGGGTTTCTTTTTAATCACTGCCCATAGCTGTGTGGCCTTGAATAGGTTAGTGACTTTCTCTACTTTTTATAGTATTTACTTCTGTAGAAGAGTAATAATATCTATATTCAGATGTGTTCATTAGAATTTGATGAGGTGGGGGTAGATAGCACAGTGGTTATGTAAATAATTTGATGACGGAGGCCAGGCAGTGGCACACCTAGTTAAGCACACACATTACAGTGCTCAAGGACCTGGGTTCAAGCCCCTGGTCCCCACCTGCAGGGGAAAGCTTCATAAGTGGTGAAGGAGAGCTGCAGGTATCTCTCTGTCTCTTTCCCTCTCTATCTTCCCCTGCCCATCAGTTTTCTCTCTGTCTCTATACAATAATAAATAAATAAAATTTAAAAATTTTTGATGAAGTCACATTCTATGTAAAATGATTTTCACAGCCAGGGAGGTACAACAGTGAGCACAATAGATTTTCATTCCAAATGCACCAAGAAGTCCCAGCTTCAATTTCACACAATGGAAGAAGGAAGAAAGGAAGGAAGGAAAGGAAGGAGGGAGAGAGGGAGGAAGGGAGGAAGGAAGGAAGGAAGGAAAGAAAGAAGGAAGAAAGGAAGGAAAATGTAGATTCTAGCACATAACAACTTTGTAAATGGTGGTTTTCATGACCTTTACTTTCCTGAGGAAACAGAAGTGGGAGAGAGCATAGGCTCTGGAGATATGGAACTGGTTCCAACCAGCTCTCCTTCTTAGAACTGTATTATCTGAGGTTCAGTTTTTCATTATAAAATGAGCAAGCCCTCAATAAAAAAAAGTTTAAAAAAATCTTAACAAATCCAAAATACGAATGTACAGCTAAAAAGAAAGGGGGTCATTATATCTATTTTCTTTTATTCAAAATAATATATAAATAATACAAACACTATTATTAAATTATATCTAGACCTAGCTCAATTAACTTGGTAATAATTAGCATCCAAAGCACTAGTGGAAAATTAATAAGATTTTGTTAATCTTGGGCTACAGATCAATACAACTGTAATATACACTTTTTATTCTCATGTTAGTGTGCTATCTTTTAATGATTTATGAGTCAGGCAAACAGTAGATGCTCAATGTCAAGTGATTGACAATTCTTGTTTTCTTTCTTTCTTTTTAATACAATTTTATTTATTTATTTATTTATTTATTTATTTATTTATTTATTGTTGGACAAAGATAGAGGGGGGGAAAATAGCGAGGGAGAGAGACACCTATAGCCCTGCCTCACCACTTGTGAATCTTTCCCCCTGTAGGTGGGGACCAAGGACTTGAACCAGGGTCCTTGTGCACTGTAATGTATGTGCTTAACCAGCTGCATCACCACCTACTTTCGCCCCCCCCCATTACTGTTTGCTCTCTGCTTTCTCCATGTTTCCCACTGAAGAGAGACTACATGAAAACGAGTGAGAAAATGTTGAAAAGTAACACACTTTATCAGTCTGATACCTAAGTACTTCTTCCTTAAAGAGGACCGCAACACAATGAAACGACCTAAACACAGAGATCAGATTGAGGAAGTCGGTGAATCTATGGTAATCCCATGGTGATTTCTCGTTCCCTCAGACATTCACAGCCCAAGTACTATGAATGCAGCAGACATTATGGAGCTAAACCTGTGTTCAAATTTCCCATTCTTGTCATTATGAGCAGGCAATAAAGTGGGTATCCCCTTTGGACCTTTTTCAGGGAGTAGCTACGTAATGCTTGGCAAACAGGTTGGTGAAGAGTAGGTATTCAATAAATCTTCATATGCCTCAGTACCACTGGTCATAAGTGGTTATTTATTTATTATTTGAAAGGAATGTTTCTAAAGTGACATGATTATAGATTCCTTGAAAGTCATGATTTCAAGCTTGACTATTACATATTGTTAATCTTGGTATTTTACTATAGTTTCTAACTGCCCACAGAATAAACTGCCATATGATTTAGTCTTTGTTTCTTTATTTCATCTCTGTCATTCTACACCTTAAACACTGTTTTTCTTTTATTCTACCATGCACTATCTAGGACTGTGTCTGTAAGAAATGTTCTGTGTCCCTCTGGTGAATTGTTGGTTCCATTTTCATTTTGAGGTCCTCTCTTCAAAGGGACCTGGTTCTTTGTCAACCACTCTGTCCTTAATTCCAACTTTATCTTCAAAAAAGAATGACCAGAGTCAACTATAAAAGCTTCTTGATCAATTTTTAATAAATGAATACATATCCGTTCTTTCATCTTGACTTGAGATTCAAAAATAGGCTTTATGAAACATTTGAGCATATTGAAAAAAAAAAACCTGATGCATACTTCCATTTTGGATAATTAAACCCTGTCCTGTTTTATTATGAGAACATAACCAGCCCCAAAGCATTCATGGGAACAAGTTGGAATAGATGCTTCAAAAGGGGGTAGGATGGGGTGGGGGTGGAACGAGAGTTTTCTTTTCAGTACTCAGAAGAGAAATGAACCAATTTCTTAAAAATAGTCAACTTTTAAACCATAATTACTTCTGTCTGGCTTGAGAAAGATGAGCTCTGCTGTACTTGTCCCTATTTCTCTCTCCAAGCAAGTGAATTAACAACTGCCATAAACATGGGTTTCAAGTATTGGAAGGATCAAAACCACTAGCATAATTCCCAGATAAAAAAAAACTCACAAGAATGTTATCATTCAGCTAAAAGTTTGGAGACTTAAGTTCCAAATTTTTTTTTCCCTTTTTTGGGAAAACATTTCACTAAATTTCTTAAACACCTTTAGAAGTATTTCCATTTGGGAGTAGAGAGAACTTATTAAACATCAGAGCTAGTGTTATGCATTAATGAGTTGCTAAGGTTAAAATACTCAAGGAAAACAGTGGTTTCTACAAATGTAAACACTTAGATTACTTAGTTATGGGCGCCTTCTCTTAAACATAATTAGGCATGTAGCTCATAAGAACCTCTGAATAGGTAATAGTTGTTTCTGTTCTGAGTCCAATCATCTGAAGCAGAAATTCTGTAGTAGCCTCATGACTGGACTACTGTCTTGGTCTCATTGTCATCAGATTCTTTTCTTAAATACTACTTGCTATATGTTCAAATGTTTCAGTGATTATAGCACTATGTTGTGGTCCGGGAGGTGGTGCAGTGGATAAAGCACTGGACTCTCAAGCATGAGGTCCTGAGTTCAATCCACGGTAGCACATGTACCAAAGTGATGTCTGGTTCCTTCTATCTCTTCCTATCTTTATCATTAATAAATAAATAAAATCTTAAAAAAAAAAAAACTAGGTTTAAGTCAAAAGTCCTTTAAGGTATTTTTCAATGTCATTCCCACTCAGCGTTTAGACTTATTTTACATTATTCCTGACTCTTACCCATACTCTTTTACCGAATATAAAATTATTATTGTTGTTGCTGCTATTAATATGCTCAGACTGTTTTCTTCCTTTTCTGACTCTGGGCTAAAGTTCTTCTCTTGATCAATCAAGGATCCCAATCTGCCCAAACTTAGCAAGATTTCATCCTGTAGTATTACACTCCTGAGTTTCCAAAACATTCGTATTAGCCCCAAATCATGCTTTTTAATCATGCTTTTTCATCATTTAGATACTTCTTTGTATGGTTATTACTGTTCATGTCACCAGTATTGTCAAGTATGTTGCGATGATCCCAGAAAATACCTAGAGCAAGGGTCCCTATCCTGGGTATACATAATTGGTACTGACATGTCGCTATCTTTTCTAGCATTTCCTTTTTCTCATTAGAACTGTGTATTTCTCATCCTTGCAAACAAACATTTTTTTTTAACAAGATGATTGTCATTGGTGCATATTTAACATAAAAATACTTGACCAGAGGTGGGACTATTTTTCATAATTCTGAGAATTTAAGGTTACCAATATCAAGGTTCTTTTTTTTTTTTTTTTAAACTTTTTTTTTTATATTTATTTTATTTATTTATTCCCTTTTTGTTACCCTTGTTGTTTTTTATTGTTGTAGTTATTATTGTTGTTGTTGTTGTTGTTGGATAGGACAGAGAGAAATGGAGAGAGGAGGGGAAGACAGAGAGGAGGAGAGAAAGACAGACACCTGCAGACCTGCTTCACCGCCTGTGAAGCGACTCCCCTGCAGGTGGGGAGCCGGGGTTCGAACCGGGATCCTTATGCCGGTCCTTGCGCTTTGCGCCACCTGCGCTTAACCCGCTGCGCTACAGCCCGACTCCCAATATCAAGGTTCTTAAAGTATGCTTGAACATATTTTAGAAATGTGATTTGAAAGATGCATATTCCTGCACTCCATCCTACACAAATTGTATTTGAATCTCTTAGGAATAAGCCCTAGGAATCAGTTTTGCAAACAACATTCTCTGGTGATTATTTTGTAAGTATTCAAGAAAGTTTAGGGACACTGATATTAATGCCCCTCATATTATAGAAAGTGAGAAACAATTCACATGTCTTGAGTACCTATTATTTGCCTAAATTGGGGGGGGCACATTTTCACCAGCATTATTTTTTATAATCCTCAAACAAGGCTATTATGCCTTACTATAAATTCCTTTTTACAATGAAGAAATAAGGAAACAAATGAAATGACTCATTCATAGGTTTATAGTGGTAAACTGTTGGGCCAATATTGAAACTTAGGATGAGCAGTTGCAGAGTTCTTATTTCGCACTAGGCTCTAATTTGTAGCAAATTTCAGATGGATCAGGAAGGCACAGCATGTTGAAGATTTCCTAGGGGGACTGGGCAGATCTTGAGCCCCTGACTGGTAATCCTTCAATCAAGATTCTCACGACAGCATAAAAGGACAATGATCCTTTAAACTTTGAATTTGCATCCTGGACCTCATGTCTGGAGCCTAATGAGTTTCCACTGCAGGAGCTGCTGGCTATCTGCCAGTGGTGGAGGCTGCCATGCCAGTGACTTCGTTTCAGTGCAGTCCACACACTGGCTTTTTTGACTGAGGCTTAAAGACCAGCATCAACCAATATTCCATCTGACAGAACGACCTGGTCTGTGTATGGAAAATGGGAAAGGGAGGAACTAGAAGCTAGTGCCTTGTTTACTGACAGGAAAAGGACAATAAAAAAAACCACTTGTGCATGAGGGATTATTCCATTCAACTCAGGCTGGGCTGGAAAGGAGTGTGTAATGGTGACTATCAAATCCTAGAAAACTTTAAGGTACTTATTTGGGGATTATGGATTTAAAACTGTGTTTCCATTAAAATCACCTGGAAAGAACTTTAAAATTCTAAAGCCCAGGCTGTAATCCACACTAGAGGCCTAGGTATTGTTGTGTCTTAAAATTCTCTAGATGATTTTAACCAGGAGGTGCATCAGAGAACCATCCATTCAAAGCACTTCCTATGACTGAGTGATAATGGCTGAGTCTGCAAATGATCTCTGGGAAGTTTGTGTTCAGTCACAGTTGGGAAAGCGGAAGTCATTCAGTGTCACACTGTCACTTTCCAACACAAGAAATGCCATCTGAAATTTGGTTCACTGCCATAAGAAAACTCCCATCTATTTATATTTTCCATTGGGTAGGAGTGGCATGGGAAAATGAAAAAAAGAAATGTGTGTGAAGAAGAGGAGGTGAGACATAATGGTACAAAAACACACAAAGGAATGTTCCTTGAAGCAGAAATATACCAGTCTTAAAGAGATGGCATTCCCCAGTTTATAGCTGATTGGCACAGAAACAGTTGAGTGTCCAGTCACAGAGGAAGTGCTGTACTCACTGAGTGGATGATGCCTTGAAGAGCTTGGAAGCCGTCATTGACAGGAAACACATGATCCCTACTGTCAGCAATCCGGGCCAGCTGAGAATATAAACACACAGGAAGAGGTATTCAGACTCACACATGGAGAATTTAGGAAAGCACCGAAGTCTCGAGGGCTCCCTCTACTTTTAGAACACAGAAGAACTTGAGGATTTCATGGAGCACAGGGCCTGAATAAAACAACCTCAGAAAATGACAACCCTGGAAGGTTAACTCCAGCAGTAGCATGTTTTAATACTTTTTTTCCCTTGGGAGTAAAGATTGCCCAAGAAGAGAATATTTGGCTTGGGTTGATGTATGTATGAATTTGGGGGCAGGCCATTAGCTCATTTTTCTCATGCAAATTTCTGCTGGCAGTGCTACTTAAATCAAATAGATCATGTTTCCTTTCAGGAGCACTTTTTTTAAAGACTATTTTTTTCTTGATATGCAGGCTTTTAAAAATATTTTTATTTATTTATTGGATAGAGACAGCCAGAATTGAGAGAGAAGGGGGTGACAGAGAAACAGAGAGACAGAGAGATACCTATAGCACTACTTCACCACTTGGAAGCTTTCCCCCTGCAAGTGGGGACCAGGGGCTTGAGCCCAAGTCCTTGTGCATTGTAACATGTGCACTCAACCAGGTGCGCTACCACCTGGCCCCTTTTCAGAGCACTTCATTTTTCATTTGTTTGTTTTTAAGTTTAAAAAAAATTATTATTGGATAGAGACAGAGAGATATTGAGAGGGGCGGGGGTGAGACAGAGACACCTGCAGCTCTGCTTCAGGGCTGTAAAGCTTTTCCCCTGCAGGTGGGTGCCAGGGGCTTGAACCCAGGTCCTTGCACACCGTAGTGTGTGCACCACCGCCTGGCCCCTCAGAGCACTTTTTAAAAATAAGTTCAGGAAACTAGGAGATAGCTCTGGAAGAGTGCAAGCCTTACCAAGGGTAAGACCCTAAGTTTGAGCCCTGGTACCACACGGGTGCACTTTGGGTGGCTGTGAAGGAGCTGCGTGGATGGAGGAGCAGTGCTGTGATGTCTCTCCTCCCCGCTGCCTCTCACTCAAAGGAAGAGTAGAAAATAGAGCCAGGGAGGTGAAGTATTATTCATGATAGGTCTTGAGCTCACCACTTATTGCTGAATTTACAAAAAAAAAAAAAATCAGATACATGTTTTAAGATGGAATCTTTTCCTTTGCTACAACATGGAAAGAACTGGAGGGAATGATGCTAAGTAAAATAAGGAGGATGACGACTAGAGGAACTCTCATAGTTAGAATTTAAGAAACAAAGAAGGGAGGGGTCGAGTGATAGCGCAGCGGGTTAAGCGCACGTGGCACAAAGTGCAAGGACCGGCATAAGGTTCCGGGTTGGAGCCCCTGACTCCCCACCTGCAGGGGAGTTACTTCATAGGTGGTGAAGCATGTCTGCAGGTGTCCGTCTTTCTCTCCCCCTCTCTATCTTCCCCTCCTCTCTCCATTTTTCTCTGTCCTATCCAACAACAAATGACATCAACAACAAAAATAATAACCACAACAAGGCTAAAACAACAAGGGCAACAAAAGGGGAAATAAAATGGCCTCCAGGAGCGGTGGATTCATGGTGCAGGCACTGAGCCCCAACAATAGCCCTGGATGCAAAAAAGAAACAAAGAAGGGGAAAATATAGAGTGAAACCTTAATAAACCGTGATCTATTTCATCAGATCCAATGATTCAAAAGGGAGAATCAAAAGGTGGTGGAGAGGGCTGGGGGAGGGCGAGTAAGGGGAATGGCAAGTTGTTGGTGAGTAAAGTATGCTGGTGCCTATTTTGGTGTAAGACTGTGTTCCTGTGACAACTGTAGCCTTGTAACAAAACATTTCCTTAATAAAAAAATCATAAATTACAAAAGAGATGGAAGGCATGAAACAAAGAAGAAAGAAAAAAAGAAAGAAAAATCCAGACTTTGGTTTTGGACAAGTGCAATCTATGAATAGGGACTCAGATTTTATGAAACTAACTGAGGAAAGGACCCTTGCCATTCATTTAATTGATCCTGCCTTATGGAGCGACATTTTAGAGGAAAGAGAAACATATCTTTGTGTGCTTCTGTTACTGTCATCATCATAGACAATGTCAGAATAATTACTTATTGTAAAAGTATCACATAGGCATTGGAAAATTCCAGGAAATACTAGAGTGTTCATAAGAAACACTCCATCCACCCATCCATCCATCCATCCATCCTTCCATCCATCCATCCATCCATCCATCCATCCATCCATCCATCCAACCATCCAACATCTATTACTCCATCTCTCTATTATTGTTTATATATATATATATATAGTCTTTCATGGAAATACTTATTTTAAATGTGGACTTATCGAGGGCCAGGAGGTGTTGCACCTGGTTGAGTGCACATTACCATGCATGAGGACCTGGGTTTGAGTCCCTGCAGAAGGGAAGCTTCATAAGCAGTAAAGCTGGTCTGCAGGTCTCTCTCTTTCACTCTCCCTCTTGTCTCCTCCCTTCTCAAATTCAATTTCTCTCTGTTCTAATAAAAAAGAAAGGCAGGAAGAAAGGAAGGAAAGGAAAGGAAAAAGAAAGGAAAAAGGAAGGAAGAAAGAAGAAAAAAGGCCATGGGAGTGAGGGATTTGTCATGCAGGCACCAAGCCCCAGTGATAACCCTGTGGAAACAACAAATATAAATGAATAAATAAATAGTCTCGGGAGTCAGGTGGTAGCGCAGCGGGTTAAGTCTAAGGACCCGTATAAGGATCCCGGTTCAAGCCCCCGGCTCCCCACCTGTAGGGGAGTTGTTTCACAGGCAGGTCTGCAGATGTCTATCTTTTTCTCCCCCTCTGTCTTCCCTTTCTCTCTCCATTTCTCTCTGTCCTATCCAACAACGACATCAATAACAACAACAATAATAACTACGACAATAAAACAAGGGCAACAAAAGGGAATAAATAAATAAATATTTTAAATATATATATATTTAAAAAAAACAAATACAGTCTCAATATCTTTTGTAGCCTTATTTTACTCAAATAATATATCATAAGCACTGTTCTATGTCATCAAATTGAAGAGAAATTATGAATTATATCAAGGGACATTTAAATTTGTCAGAGGTTTTCTTTATAGTCTGCTTACATATACTGGTACATAATTTTTTTACCCACATTTGCATCTATATTGAAAGTGTGTTATATTTTTAAGGGAAGAAAAGGGGTGTTTTTATTAAATTGATAACAAAATCAACAACTTTTCCAAGTTAAATAAGTTTTGATATCTTGGCAACTTGACATCTACCAAAACACTGAGTCGAGAAAATTCTTGCCTAGATAGTTTGTACTAAAGACCCTGAACTACATCAACAAATGACTTCACAGTCCTCACACATACAATAATTCTCTTATTATTATTTTGTATTTCTGGAAAAGTACCATAAGAGATATTTGCGGTGCTGATGCACCTTCTGCACTAAATGCAGTTCTCCATCATTTAAAGTCTTATTGGTGTACTTCCAAATCTAAGGAACCCATTATCATACCTGAGTTTCATTGAAATCCTTCACACCAACACAGTAAACAATTGCACCAAGATCTCTGGATCTGTTAGCCTGAGACAAGAGAAGAGAAGGCATTAGAATAATGTTGTATACCTGAAACTTTTATCATATTAATATGAGCTAATGTCACTTCAATAGAAAAAAATATTTTAAATACAGAAAGTAAGATAAGATATCAAAGATAAACAGTAGCAAATGTACTCCTTTTGGATTAGTCCTACTAATGTCAAGGATCAATTGAAGCACTGATTGGGAACTTACTGTGTGCCAATTACTACAATGGAGAAGCAAACTTTATTCCTAAGAAGCTCATGTTCTAGTGAATGTCATTTCCTAACATGATACATGCTAGAGATAAGATCGATGTTGAGAAAGTAGAGACTTGATGAAGGACTCTTCAAGGTGAGAGGAGAGAAGGCTAACTGTAGCTAAGTTAAGTCATATTAAATATTCTGAAGGAAATTATTATCTCCATATAACAATACAACCCCCACTAGGTCCTCCTCTGCCATCATGTTCCAGGACCTGAACTCCCCCCCCCCCCCCCCACAGAACCTTTTATTTTGGTGCAATAAACCAACTCTAGTACAAGTTCTGCTTAGTGTTTTCCCTTCTGATATTATTTTTCAACTTCTCTCTATGAGTGAGATCATCCCATATTCATCCTTCTGTTTCTGACTTCTTTCACTTAACATCATTTCTTCAAGCTCCTTCCAAGATGGGCTGAAAATGGTGAAATCACTATTTTTAATAGCTGATCAGTACTGCATTGTGTATATAGACCACAACTTACTCAGTCACTCATCTGTTGTTGGACACCTGGGTTGCTTCCAGGTTTTGGCTATTACAAATTGTGCTGCTATGAACATGAGTATACACAAATCTTTTTGGATGGATGTGATGGGTTCCTTAGGATCTATCCCCAGGAGAGGAATTGCCAGGTCATAGGGTATTTCTATTTCTAGCCTTCTGAGAGTTCTCCAGACTGCTCTCCACAGGGGTTGGACCAATTGACATTCCCACCAACAGTGCAGGAGGGTTCCTTTGAGAGCACAATCTCTACAGCATTTGTTGCTGCTATATGACATTATCTGACAAGTGACATTCTCACAGGAGTGAAGTGGTATTTCATTGTTGTCTTTATTTGCATTTCTCTTACAATCAAGACTTGGAGCATTTTTTCATTTGTTTGTAGGCCTTTTGGATCTCTTCTGTGGTGAATATTTTGTCCATGTCCTCCCCTCATTTTTGGAAGGGGCTATTTGTTTTCTTGTTGTTGAGTTTGGCAAGTTCTTTATATATTCTGGTTATTAGCCTCTTGTCAGATGTATGGCATGTAAAGATCTTCTTGTGAATGATTCTGAAAATATCCAATAGTTCTACTTTATCTATCACCTCATTTAGCTCCCTCATGTCTTTATTGATTTTCTGCCTGGATGATCTGTCATGTTGAGAGAGTGGGGTCTTCTACTATGATGTCCCCTACTATGACTGTGTTGCTGTTAATATATTGCTGTAGCTCTTTCAGTAGATGTTTGATGTATTTACATGGCTTCTCATTGGGTGCATAGATGTTAATAATTGTTAAGTCCTCTTGATTGACTGATTCACTGAGCATTAAGTAGTGTCCATCCCTATCTTTTTAAATTTTATTGATTTTAAAGTCTATCATGTCAGATATGAGAATAGCTGTTCCTGCCCTTTTTTGTAGGCCATTGGCTTGTATGATAGTTTTCCATCTTTTCACTTTGAGTCTGTGTTTGTCTTGTTGAGTTAGGTGGGTTTCCTGTAGACAGGATATTTTTGGGTGGAGTTTTCTGATCCATCTCCCTACTCTGTGCCTTTTAATAGGTGAATTCAGGCCATTGACATTTATTGATATTAAAGATTGAAGATATTTTAACGCCATTCATTCAGAGTTTTAGAGTGTTCTGATATATGGCCTATTTATGGTGGTCTGACTGTTTAGAGGAGACCTTTCAGAACTTCTTTCAGGGCAGGCTTGGTGATAGTGGATTCTTTCAACTGTTGCTTGTCTGAGAAGATTTTTATGCTTCCATCTAGTCTGAATGACAGTCTAGTGGGATACAGTAGTCTTGGTTGAAAGCCTTTCTCATTGAGCACTTGATAGATATCTTGCCATTCTCTTCTGGCCTGTAGTGTTTGTGTAGAGAAGTCTGCTGCTAATCTTATAGGTTTTCCTCTGTAGGTGACTCTTCGTTTTTCTCTTGCAGCCTTCAGGATCTTTTCTTTATATCCTTATTCCTTTCCCTTCTAAACATGATGTATCTTGGTGTCTTTAAGTCTGGGTTAATTCTGTTTGGGACCCTCTTGGCTTCTTGAACCTTTATGTCTTTAATGTTGTCTAGACTAGAGAAGTTCTCAGCTAAAGAATGTCCTAAAGAATGCTTTCTTCGCCTCCCTCTCTTTCTTCCTCTGGTAAACCAATAATGCATATATTATTTCTTTTGAAGTCATCCAATAGGTATCTGTTGTTGTTTTCAGTATTTCTTAATCTCTTTTTGAGATTTTTTTTCTTTTTTAATTGTCTCTCATTCATCCTTGATCTTGCTAATTCTGTCTTCAGCCTCATTTATTGTATTCTCTCTCCCCTGTACTGTTTTCTGGAGTTCATCTATTTGGCACCCTGTTCTCATACTGTTTTAGCTTGTTCAGCTAGTTGTGTTCTTAGCTCAAATATTTCATCTTTTAGCTATCTAATAATTATATTATTATTATTAGAGATTATTCAGTTATCTAATAATTATCTTGAGATAATTTATGTTTTTTTCCCTGTGTCTCATTTGTTGTTTCTGTATTTCTGATGGCAATTCTTTACTCACTCCTGTGACTATTTCCTTAACTAGTGTTTGGATATTGACCTCATTATTCTGTGGTTCAAACTTTGGGGGGCTTTTAGTGGACTCTTGTCCTGCTCCATTTCTCCAATATTTGTTCTTGTTGGTTTAACCATCCTATATAGTATGTTATGAGGTACCTCTCTCAGTACTTTTCAAATTACTGATCATTCTTGCCTGGATTGACTTGTGTCTAAGTAAAGTACTAAAAGAGTTCACAGTTGTGGAAATTAACAGTTGTTTCAATATTATTTCAATCCCTGAGTTGGAGCACAGAGGCTGTTAAAAGCCTCTTGTTCATTTTCTTCCTTGTAGGCTATGGGAGCCTGGGGGCTTTTAAACTATAAGTTGACTTCTTAGCTTAATCACTCACTCCTGACCAAGACATAAAGTAGGGTGGGGGAAAGATAGCACAGTGGTCATGCAAAGAGACTCACACACCAAGGATCCATATCTTAGGGCTCAATTCAGCTTCTCTGCCAACCTGCACAGCACTGCTGGGCTCTGTGAGTTTCTAAACAAGTCTCATTTATAGTCTGAAGGTTCTGAGCAATTATTCACTATGTTCTCATCAGGAGAACAATGTAGAAAGGTTTCCACTATACAGGCCCACTGCTAGGCCACTGAGGTGTAGCTCTTCTCCTGAGTTTCCTGGTCGGTTCTCTGTTTCCAGATGTCAGCACAGGGCATCCCTCTTGCTGCTCCAGCCTCTGAGGACAGTAGCAATGGAGACTCACAGTTGCATTTGGTGAGTCTTAGGGGAGTCCTCTCCTCCCTTCAGCCATCTTTTTGTGGTAAAACAGACTGGAGGTGGTGCCTCAACTGGTAAACTGCTGGACTGTTACCAGCCGCTCAGTCTCTTCTTAGTTGTGGTCCCAGGTGGTCTCCTTTGGTATTCCTAGCTGACTCCCTTTTCTTGCTTTATAATGGTAACATGACATAAATGGAAAGGATGCAACCCATGGAACAAATATTGACATCCCACTTTCTTCTGTAACCGTGTGGAGTTTAAAGGAGATAACATATGCAGAGATCTTTATATAAGGTGAATTCACAGCTTCCAGTTCCCTTTGTGAATAGGTCTTTTTCATGTCTTTAGAATACACTACTTTAGTAGCTTGAGAAGTACAGTCCTTATTTGAGCAAGACACATGATACTGCAATTAAATATCTGAGGACAGCATAAGGAGTAAAATCTAGGTTGAATGTTTGGATTTAAGAAGGATTAAGATATCTGATTCTAGCTCTTTCTGTTTTTCAAATAGAAGAAAAAATAAAAAGGAAATTTCCAGTATATTAGGTATGTGCTTAATAAATAACTAAGTGTAAACATATGGCAGATGCTTAATATGTATGTCTTGAATTATGTTATTTAATGTTTTTCCTCTCTTAATAGTCAGTGTCATTTGTAATAAACATTGAATTTTAGAAGGAACAGCATTATATATCGTTTTTCCTCTTTAGAAATGTTTCTTGCTACTTTCATAATAAAACTAACTTTTAGACAATGTACCCCAGCCTTATCTGTAATAAACTTCTGTGAGGCTCTCCAGTGAGTTTTTTTATAGAAATATAAGAAATGGAAAGGCTCACTTTCTTCATATATCTTGAGCTATATCTTTTTCAGAAAGTCTCCTTAGCACTGATGCTCCAAATATTTTTCCAAGTTTGCATGTACCATACCTAGAATTCTCTTTTACTAATCCCTATTTTAAGCATCTGATATTCATCATTTATTTTATATTCAGTCATTTCCTTATTAGGGCTTTTATTTTATTCGACTGCTGTTCAGCACCCAAATTAGCCATTTTGCATTCTCATTGCATAGTTTCAGCTTTAGATTATAGAAATATGTCATTTCCCAAATGCTCAAGGGATATCTGTCATATTTACTTATGTGTTTCCCACTGTGAATATCCTCTAAATAGTTATGGATGTGTGTAAAGGATGTGTGTGGGGAGGGGAGTAATGTATTTACCTATATCATTTCCTCATGTCTTTCACCATCAAGGCTTTCAAAAGCTGAACATAATTATATGGTGAGGCCTATGAAGACACAACTGTTTCTTTTCCACCTCAGTGTCCCTGGTGCCCAGCAGATGCCAAGTTCTCACTTAACACCGATAAGTAAATGAATATACTAGCTTCCCCCACTATCTGAGAGTTGAGCATTCCTATGAAATCTAACGTCAGAATAACATAAGAATGAAGAAGTAATTGCCATTAAATTATATGAAAAATATTTTGAGCATGCCCAGATCCCCCAAAGTAGCCTACGAAATAATATAATAGCAAGTAAAATCTAAAATTATCCTGGTATGTAGTAAAAGCATAAATAATGTGATAAAGGCATGACCTGTAAAAAGCATCTCAGTGAAGGTGCTCAGCAGAGCCATTTTTACTGCTGGGGATGTATGTTGACTCTAGGATGGCTGCTGCAAGACAAACTCTGAATACCAGGCTTGCTTTTCTCCTTTTGCTATAAAAATGAAAGTTCTCTTCAGGTTTTATTTGGACAGGGAAAATAGGTACTAATGTAGGTCTTTCACAAAAGCTAAGTGGCATAATTAAAACTTTCAAAAGTTCAGGGATACCTACATATCTCTTTCTCTCACTTTCCCATTATCGGGCTTCTTAATAGCTTTGCCTAACTGAGCATTTATTGCTAGTGTGGCTTTAATACACTCCCATGATGAGCTGATATCAGTGAGCCAAGTCTATGCTTATGCTTATGCCAATGCCTATGTATTTCTATGTCTATGTTGTGTCTGTGTCTATGTGTACATTCCTCAAGTCTAAAACTGCTAGGAAAGAGTTTTTTTAAGTATACATATTCATTTTCAAATCTTGAATAAATCTCTTTCTCTGAGACTCTTTAAGTTAACCAAAAGCTTCATTTTGAGAGAATTCGTTCACTCACTAAAGGAAAGTGCTTTTTATAAAGGCATGGTAGATACTTTTTGTCTTTCAAGACAGAATAAAATCTTGACAAGGAAAAATACCTATCAGGTATAAGATATAGCATTTCATTTAAAAAATGAATTATTATGATTTACTTATTTTATCCAGGGGTTTTTACCAAGAACAGCTATCATTTTGTGAGAGTAGAAATTCTGCAGCCCAGAAGAAAGAAGTCCTGTTTCCATGTCTGTGTGGAGACATAGGCCAGGCCATCGCTTACCTCCCTCTCTGAATAGAAAAAGAGGTCTTCATGGAGTTCTCCATCAGTCAAAGCAATGATGACGCTGGCTGTCCTGTATCCTGCTCAACACAACACAGACTCACTCAGTCCATCCTGCCACATCAAGCGAAACCCCCTCAACCCCAGGAATTGAAGTTTTATAAATTCAACCACTCGAAGACCATGTGTCAGAATTAGGAACTTTGGGGGAAGAGAGCTTCGAAGCTACTCCAGCATGAAAAAGAATATATCCTTGGGGGCAGATTGTAGGGGAAAGAGGTTTTGTCTTTGGGTTTTTCAGTCTTAATAAAGAGCCAGATCTGATGAAATGGCCAGTGGACCACAGTTGTGAGTAGTTCCAGTGAATCGATGTGATTGTTTCCTAGTGACAGTCCATGTGACTAGTAGAGGGGCAAACACAGACTATCACCTGAATTGTTTAGGGTTCTACCTTCATGTAATAGTTGGCCACATGCACCACTCATTCCTTTCAGAGTCTGGAAAAGACTAGTAGTCATGATTTACAAGCTAACTTGGAGTCATTTTAGCAGATGGCAAAAGTTGCTGGAATTCATTCAGAAATTTTTAGACTTCTAGTAACTGGCAACAGTTGATTTTACAGTAAAAAAGGTTGGTACTGATACAGGGTTTGTTCTACTTGGTGCAATTTAGAATGAAATGGGAAGCTGATATTTTTACAAGTCTGTGGGGGAAAATTCTCAGTATAATGTTGAATTTCTTTTCAGAGATATTTGTCTCAGATTAAGAAATGCTGTGCATGGGGCCAGAGAGATTGCTTATAGGCTAAGGTACATGCCCTACCATGTAAGTGGCCAAGGGTCAAGTCCTGGCACCTCAAGGGAGTTTCATGGCAAAGAAGGGAGTTCCAGTATTTTGTTTTGCTCCCCTCTTCTTCTTTATTTTTATCTCTTTATCTACATGAAGACTCAGCCTGGGAGTGGTGAAAAGCAAGCAACCCTACCTCCTAACCCACCTACAGCAAAAGAAAGGACGTCCAAGAAATACACCAATAAGAACTATAGTAATGTTAACAACAATACAGTATTATTTCTATGGAATAGGTGCCCCATTAATTGTATTCTATACTTTCCCTCCCATCTAAGTAAAGTTTTTAAAAAAATTTTTTAAACTTATTTTCCCTTTTGTTGCCCTTTTTTATTGTAGTTATTATTGTTGTTGTTACTGATGTCGTCATTGTTAGATAGGACAGAGAGAAATGAAGAGAGGTGGGGAAGACAGAGAGGGGGAGAGAAAGACACCTGCAGACCTGCTTCACTGCCTGTGAAGTGAGCCCCCCACAGGTGGGGAGCCGGGGGCTTGAATCGGGATCCTTACACTGGTCCTTGCGCTTTGCGCCACGTGTGTTTAACCTGCTGCACTACCACCCAACTCCTGTGAAGTAGTTTACATCACACTGGGACCTTACTCCCAATTTTATATCTAGTTAACAGGAATGAAGCATGAAGCTCAGGAAAACAATAAGAAAATTAAAACTGGCATAACAATCCAGGGCACTATAACCCATCTAAGTATTTACTAATTTAATTGATTCAACATTCAAAAATGTTGATGGGCATTGCAAAATGTGGCCCATAATGGAATTTTAAATGCTTTTGTACAATTTTTCTTGTCACAGCAGAATAGTATATTTGACATAAAACATACCATTGGGTTTTGCATGCCTTCCTGGTGATGAAGAAGGTGCCCAAGAATTATAGATAGCAATACTTTTGAAACATGAAATTACCTATGTGCAGTTGCAGAGGCAAACATAGGAAATGTAGGAAAGAAGTTAAATAATTCAGAATAGTAATTCATAATATGGTCTTACCTTGACTGTTTTCATAATAAATCTGTTCACTGGCCTGAAAAACACATGAAAGATCCATTAGACATAAAGTCACTGTTTGCCATTTAAAAATCATATTGGGCAGTGGGCTCTGGTGTTAGATGCATACGTGGCTTACTCTTGAGCATTTATATAACACATCTAGGCTTCTCTCAACTAACAATATTTGATATTCATCTAAAGTTACTATGATATTTGACTACTGGATACAGATGAAGTCTTCTCATAGACTGAGACTAAATTTCCTTAACTTTGTTGCCACTGAAATTCTGTCTCAACCACTAAGACATCCCATATAGAAAGGTACGCCCTGGGGGAGTCGGACCATAGCGTAGCAGGTTAAGCACAGGTGGTTCAAAGCTCAAGGACTGGCATAAGAATCTGGATTTGAGCTCCCGGCTCCCCACCTGCAGGGGAGTCGCTTCACAAGCGGTGAAGCAGGTCTGCAGGTGTCTTTCTCTCCCTTTCTCTGTCTTCCCCTCCTCTCTCCATTTCTCTCTGCCCTATCCAACAATGACATCAATAACAACAATAATAACTACAACAATAAAACAAGGGCAACAAAAGGGAATAAGTAAGTAAATAAATAAACAAATAATAAAAAAAGAAAAGTATCCTTTGGGAAGAGAGAGAACTTGTGTGTGATAAGATTTCAAGACTGCTAGCCAACAAAACTTTCGTTAGTGTCAGGGAAAGAGAAAGCAAATTCGTTTCTTCTGATCCTTTGCATAGCTATCAGTGTATAAATTTATTTATTTTTTACTCTTGCCATGGGATTATTACTCAGCGTCTTTAATACATGTGCTTTGTCTCATTCATACTCATGTTGATGATCACACATGACATATGGTTAAAATTGTTTTGAAATTACCCTTTCAAATCCTTCATGCATGTAGGTGTCTCCTCCTGGCAGAACCTTCTGAAGTTCTTCTAGTCCTTGACGGATCTGTTCCCTGAAATCCAAAGACACCCTGTTAGTCTTAAGAACATTTTTGTACATTTTTGTAAGTTGTGATTGACGATCATACATTTTAGCCTTTTTCTTTTTAAAAAATATTTATTTATTCCCTTTTGTTGCCCTTGTTGTTTTTTATTGTTGCAGTTACTATTATTGTTGTTATTGATGTCATCATTGTTGGATAGGACAGAGAGAAATGGAGAGAGGAGGGGAAGACAGAGAGGGGGAGAGAAAGACAGACACCTGCAGACCTGCTTCACCACCTGTGAAGCGACTCCCCTGAAGGTGAGTAGCCGCGGACTCCAACCGGGATCCTTACGCCGGTCCTTTCGCTTGGCGCCACTTGCGCTTAACCTGCTACGCCACCACTCGACTAGCCTTTTTCTTATCTCCATGAATGCTGCTATATTGTCCCAAAGTCCTCTGAAAGCCCCTCAGCAGGGGAAGTATATGTAGTATTTTATCTATTCAAAGCCAGGCACAGTAGAGGATAAGTGAGATTACAAGGATTATGGAAAGGATTCTGCAGCAGAAAGATTCATCTGCTTATAAAGTCATCCAGAAGCCAGACCTTCTACCTTCTGCAACCCTCAACGACCCTGGGTCCATGCTCCCAGAGGGATAGAGAATGGGAAAGCTACCATGGGAGGGGGTGGGTTATGGGGATTGGGTGTTGGGAATTGTGTGGAGTTGTACCCCTCCTACCTTATGCTTTTATTCACTAATCCTTTCTTAAATAAAAATTTTAAAAAAAAAAAGGAAAAAAAAGAAATAAATAAAGTCATCCATTCCCTTAATAAGACAAAGTTTTCATTTTACCTTGGAAAAGAGCCTTAAAATGCGACTTCATTTTTATATTAGGACGCAAAAGGTTCATGTGAGCCACAAGGAAATGAGTATGGGAATCCTGGCCAAGGCCATCACAAGGACCATGGGTGGGAAGAACTGGTGTCTGGAGCAAACCCCACTACCCACATGACTGTGCCAAAGGAAATCTTGTAGTCAGCTTTGAAATTAAAAGCTCAGGCAATCCACACTTTCCAGGATAACCAGAGGTTTTCTGTGGTTCATGCCTGTGTTTTCCTATGCAGCTTGCTCAGGGTGGCAATGAAGTAGGAAGAGGAAGTGGGCTATGGCATTGGGAAAAGGGCTGACTGGCAGTGGGAAACATAAATGGCTTGAGGACTGAACAGAATTTTTTGTGTGACCCTCTCTCTGGGATGTCCACATTCATGTTCATATATATATATATATATCTATATAAATATATATAGATATTTTTTTTCCTGCAGGGTTATTGCTGGGCTCGGTGCCTGCACCATGAATACACGGCTCCTGGAGGCCATTTTTCCCCCTTTTGTTGCCCTTGTTGTTGTAGCCTCGTTGTGGTTATTATTATTGCCATCATTGATGCCGTTCGTTTTTGGATAGGACAGAGAGAAATGGAGAGAGGAGGGGAAGATAGAGAGGAGGAGAGAAAGGTAGACACCTGCAGACCTGCTTCACCACCCGTGAAGCGACTCCCCTGCCGGGGGCTGGAACCGGGATCCTTACGCCGGTCCTTGCACCGGTCCTTGCGCCTTGCGCCACATGCGCTTAACCCACTGTGCCACCGCCCGACCCCCTCATGTTCCTGTATTTTAAATAGCCCCATACTCTGCTAATGGCAAGAAATACGATTCCTTAAAAAATAAACCTTATTCATAAACTGTAAGTTTGTAAATGAGTGGAAGTTACTACCTCCTACTCAGGTATCTCTCTCTCTTTTATTTATTTAATAATGATCAACAAGACTGTATACTCAGATCTCTTAATGACAGGTAGCTAAGACATACTATTTAAATCAAGAGAAGAAACTTTCTTTTTAAAAATGTCACCTCATGCTATCACTCTTCCATGAGTGGCCACTCCGGGCCACTTTTTTCCATTATTATTTTAGAAAGGGAGAGACAGGTAGAAAGAGAAAAGAGATGACAGTACTACACCACCATCCATGGAGCTACCTCTGGTACTATTTAGGGTGTTCCTATGTAGTACCAAGCTTCAAACCTCTACTGAGTGAGCTACCTCCTGGTCCCAACACTCTTTTGGAGTAAGTAAAAAACCTGGCATAGTTTGAACATTCACTGTGCTTAAAGGCCCAGCTTAAAGATTTCTGTTTTCATCCTTATAGTAACCACTCCAGGTAGGTATTATTATCCTCATAATACAAGTGAGAGAACCTGGATTCAGAGCTGGTAAGTAGGAGAGTAGCCTTGAAGTCAAATGAGACTGACTTTCTACTCTGCTAAACAACTGCCTAGGCACAGAACTGCAATGGGGAAGTGGGAAAATTTCTAGAATACCTGCACTAGTGAAAAGCAAGAGTAATTTCTAATATCATCTGAGTGGTGTGTTAGGAACACACCACATATAATTAGTTTACTTATATCTTACGATAGTTGATTTTACTTAAGCGTGGTTGTAGTTGTTTTAAGTGGATTCTGTTATGTTCATTTTACAGTTAAGCAAACTGAGTCACAGAAAGGGTAAGGAACTTGCTCATAGACCCTTAGCAAATGAGTGGTAGAGGCATGGTATGAACCCATGGCATAGGCTCTCACTCACTGAGATTAAACAGTTTCTGGAATAATGAAATGAAATGAATGAATGAATAAATGAATGAGTGAATGAAAACTACTGCTGATATATTCTGACAGTTACTAAAGACTAAAGTCTAACACCCTTCTTAAAACTTGGGTAATGCTACCAAAATTTCCACTACAGATGCAAGAAAAGAGTGTCCTTGTATTTTATGCCTGACTGTGACAGCCAAGATTGAATGCGTGAACACAATAGGAAAGTATTGAATGACTGAAGCTGAGAAACAGCCTTGTAAAATTGTAGTCTATTTTGTTCTGAAGAGGAATCCAAAATTTGAGTTTACAAGAGGCCCTAGAACATTCCCCTATACCACTGCCTTATGGTTGGTCACAGTTAGAAGAAATAAAGGGTTAAAGGGGTGGCTGTAGTTAAAAGCAAGCTAAGAATTATCAAAAACAAAAAACAAGAACAAAAAACTGGTGTAATGGGGTGGCTGTTGGTGAGGCCAGATTACCTGGCTATTAGACAAACTGAAAAGGGATTAATGTAAGTCTGCCCCTAGCCTGGGCAGCTTGCTGTTGCTGTTGTAGTGGATGTTTAAAACCAAAAACTCAGAAATGGAGAATTGTACTGACTATTTCTTGTTGGTATGCATGAGACCCCTTCTGTTTCATTTGGTTTAAATCCCCCCTGCTTAACACTATTCTATTTACATAACCACTGTTAACAAGTTCCACCCTCCCTCCAGGGCATTGTGGTTCAGTGATAGGATTCTCTCCTGCTCTGCCCCTTCTTTGTCACACTCTGATTTTCACCAGTCACTTTTCTCTCCACCCTCTCTATGTCACATCCTGTTTCCACCCTACTTGGCAAGTATATATAAAGACAGCATTGTGAGTTTTAGAGTACTTTACCTTGAGTTTAGCTTAGCTCGTCTTAGATTGTGCTGTGTCCTGCATGAATAAAGAGATACTGCCTACAGCTCAACTATGAGTCCCTGGTCGTCTGTTACCCGCCCATGAAGCCAGCCTGGCGAAAACAACATAACCCATAGAAAACAACATATGGCGCCTGAACAGGGACTGAAATAAGCCCTGAAACATGGACCGGCATCAACGTGGGACCCTACCCACCCATCGTCCAGATAAGTAAACTTGGCTACCCATCCACCATGGGTTGCCTTTCTACTTATGAAGAGGTTTGCCAAAGCCTCTACTGTTTCATCATGAGACAGTTAGTCTGTCTCTGGAACATTTTACTCTGGGCCACATTTCGGTTCCCTGACTGGGAACTTTGGTTTCTTATGACCGGGATCATAGAGCTTGGGAGATGCACGGAGATTTCTCCTTGGACTTTCTGGATTCCCTCTCCCATGTTTTCTGAGGAAAAGGACTACATTTTGCTCCGGGCCACAATTTGGTTCTTTATGACCGTAATCATAGACCTTGGGATATGCATGGGGATTTCCACTGGGACTTTCTGGACTTCTTCTCGAATGTTTCCCATGGAGAAGGACTACTCTAATTTGAAGAACATTCTCGAGTACCCTGGCAGTTCCCAAGTATGGAGACACGTGGTTAGTTCTACTCTCCTGATTGGATTCTTTCTTCAATGGGAAGACGCTTTTAAAAATGGGTGCCTGAAGCAATCCAGCAGGAACAGTCAGAAGCACCCTAAATGGAATTTCGAGGAGCTTTTTGGACTTGGACGCCCTCCGGGGATTCTTAATCTAATCCTACATGTTGAGATCTTGATAATCTGGTTCAAGTTGCGTTTCATAAGAGAATGATTTGAATGACTGAATTTTAACATTGACTTAAAAAAAAATGCTGGATGCAGCCATGATTTCTAGAGACATCCAGAAACAATCCAAAAAATTGGTTTTTTTCTCTCCTTTGATTTCTCTTTTACATCTTGACATGAATCTGAAATGTTTAATCCTGGAAGCCGTATGAGTTATGGGTGGGGCAGATAGTGCAATGATTATGTTAATTATTCTCATGCCTGAGGCTTTTAACCGTGGTTCTTCTGTTTACCTTTCTACATTTTATTGAGTTTAAACTGTTTAAACAACCTTAAAATCATACTAGAAAGGACTTCCAATTATAATGGAGTTATCAATTATAGTAAACTTCTAATCTGCTACAAGTTTTGTTTGACAAGTAAGTGAATTTCAGCTGTCAAAGTCTTCACATGAAAAAGCATCTACTCAAATGGAATTCCTGGAAATCCATTTGGATCCGGTTCTCTGACATCGCCCCCGGAAACCAATGATGAGACCTGGCACATCCTGAAGAAACAGATTCACAGACTCCAAAGATCACTCTCTACAGAAAAGCAGAATTCTGATGGCCGATATTCCCCATTGAGACAGACGTGCAGCGTTTCATCCTCTGGCATTTTCTTCTGTGGTCAGCTACTTTGGACTGACACCTCCATCGGACTTACTGGTGCACACTGCTGTGTTTCTCAAAGACTAACTTCAGCCAATTGCCTTGAGACTTTATAGACCATGTCCCCTCGCCTGCAGGCTCTGTCCCAGAGGCAGAAAACTCCCCCTCCTTATTAGGTTATGCCCACAGAGGCATGAAGCGCCCCAAGAGGCAAGAGATGCCCACAGAGGCAGGAAACGCCCTTTGAGGCAAGAGATGCCCCCAGAGGCATGAAGCGTTCCCAGAGGCAAGAAATGCCCTTTCGCCTGCTAGGCCTTGCCCTTTTAGGCAAGAAAAGCTCCCCTTGGCATCACGCTGGTTATTGCTGCTCGCCTATTTTGTTTTCCATGTCTTATGCCAGTTCTTTTGAAAATGCCTGTACGATATAGGTTTCTGTTCACCCCACAATGGCCATTAGTTAAAAAGAAAGGGGGAATTGTTGGTATGCATGAGACCCCTTCTGTTTCATTTGGTTTAAATCCCCCCTGCTTAACACTATTCTATTTACATAACCACTGTTAACAAGTTCCACCCTCCCTCCAGGGCATTGTGGTTCAGTGATAGGATTCTCTCCTGCTCTGCCCCTTCTTTGTCACACTCTGATTTTCACCAGTCACTTTTCTCTCCACCCTCTCTATGTCACATCCTGTTTCCACCCTACTTGGCAAGTATATATAAAGACAGCATTGTGAGTTTTAGAGTACTTTACCTTGAGTTTAGCTTAGCTCGTCTTAGATTGTGCTGTGTCCTGCATGAATAAAGAGATACTGCCTACAGCTCAACTATGAGTCCCTGGTCGTCTGTTACCCGCCCATGAAGCCAGCCTGGCGAAAACAACATAACCCATAGAAAACAACAATTTCTTATCAATATCCATATATCAAACCACTTTCTAGCTCTCCATTCCAGAAAATGGAAGCCTTCCTTGATCGTCTGCCTTAACTTTCCCCTCTTTTCCATTTCTCTACATAATCTAGCATCAAATTTCATTATTTGTCCTCTAAACATAAGGTGAATTTGAGGACTCCATTTCTTCTGCTAGTGTGACTCACCATCATGTCATACTTAAACTGCTAGGGCATCATTTTGGCATCATTTCTTACATGGCTGCCAGAGTGTTCTTAAAATCCAGACCAAAACATGCCATTCACTTCCCTGCTCCAATCCCTTGTGCTGTAGTTGATTACATGTGGGGTAAAAATCCCACGTCCTTGACATGATTTTTCAGTTTCTATATGAGGCAGCTCCTCAGTTCCCTGCCCAGACTCCCTTCACTTGACATGCACTCGTCTCCCCAAGCTCCTCTCTCCGTAAGGTCCTTCACACCTGCAATCACCACTGCCTGGGGACTGGGAATACTTTTTACCCAGTTCTTATGGGTTAGTTTTTGTCCAACCTACTGCATGAACTTAACTATTAATGGTTTATTTGACATCTCTACTCAAATTTGCTCCCTCTATTAGAATACTTTAGAACTAATGACATTTGATTGTGTTATGATTTTTCCCCTCATATTCAGACTTTAAAATCCAAGAAAGTTAGTCCATGCCCTGTTTTGTCTTCCACAGTTATCTTCTGCATCTGTTACTGTGCCTAAAAATCATAGACACTCAACAGATACTTATAGAAGAGGTGAGAGGGAATGGGAATCTCTACTGTTAATCATCCTGGAAGAAGTCAGCGTAGGGGACAGAGGTGCTTTGTTTGACCATGAAGAGGTTGGAGCTGACCTGGTAATGAAGCCTATGGCACATCTGGGCTCGTGTGGTGGTTATAAACCACTCCTTGTGTTGCCTTTATTTCTAAAATGTCATTAAATCCTATCAAAAGGCATAGCCAAATTTCAACTCTGCTGTTTGGCAATGAGATGGCATATATGTGTGCATTAGAAGGAGGGCTAAAGAAGAGAGCTGTGTCTCCCACCAAGAACATAGAGTGGAGAGTGGGAAGAATAGCTTTAGCAATCAGAGGACAGCTTTGCCCAGCAGGTCAGCATTTTCTTACAAGTAGTGGCAAAGGCAAGGTGGCAAGAGGGTGAGATCAGGGTAACCAGGTTTTGTTCTTGAGTTCACAGAGGTAGCACCATGGAATACTTCAGAACAGCTGGGAGAAGCAATGTGGGAAAGCACTCATTTCTGACAAGGGAGGAGGGGACTGGGCATAATAATAAATACGGTTTTGTGCTTAGGTCATAGACTAGTGAGTTTTGGAACATTTCTGGCAACACTAAAATTGGAATATTCAGTTAGTATTGAAGCTTAAAAAGGGCATGCTGGGGGTGTGGAAAAGGTTTCTTGGCTTCAGCATATTTTTTTTCTGCCAAACAATGTCTGGGAATTGGGTGTTTTTTCTAAGACCATTCAGTTCCTTTTCTTTACAAGTATTTTCTTGAGTCTCCGATTTTCTTGGTTCAAGGATAGGCAAAGGTTGTTTTAGAAAATCCTCGATACTTGTATCTGGTAAGATATGAACTCACTGGTCCCAATCAGTAACCACAAGAGATCAGATGATTTATGTTTCCACCTTTCTACTTCCTGTCCTTTCTGTGCATACCCACAAAGTCTAAACATTGAAATAGATGGTTCCATGGGAATTTTGGGTCCATTTTAATGGGACAGTAGAACTAGGATCTATATTTTACGCTCTCTTAAGAATGGAAGAAAATTGGAAGAAAGATCATTTAAAGGAAGTGATAAGAACCTCTTGAGGACTTGGTTATTACCAAGTGAAATCTTATCTTGGGAAATGAGACATGCTGGGCGTTTGACAAAGAGAGGCTGCTACTAAGGACTTTTTGTGTGTGTGTGTGGTTTCATATGTCTGCCAGTGTTCTTATTTAGAAGTTAAATGTTTTTAGGTCACATGTCTTGTGTATCTTTGGCAACCCCTGCAACACTTAATGACAGGTGTTGAATAGGTGATTTGTAGTTGAATGAATGATTCCAGCTTGCATGCATGAATTCATTCATTAATTTCTACACTATCGAGCATGCACCAAGCAAGGGGGAACTAAACTGGTTTGTAGATGTTGGGGGTATGGGTAGAATCAGTCAGTCACTTTCTGTTGCATTGAGAACTTCTCTGTATTTCATGAAGATTAATTTCTGGGAATTTGGTTGTCCTGTGGCATTTAGATAGTATTTGCTGAAGAGAACAGTAAAGGATGAACACATAAACACTCCAAAAAACACTTGAACAAGCTTTTGTCTTAAGTATCCTAGCGATGTTCCACTACAAAAAAAAAAAATCCTCCTTGGGGTTATATAAGGTCTACCATATTTTGAATCTGTAAAAACAATCTCTTCTACACCCCCAAAATAATCCAACATCAGCTCTGCATTGTCAACTTCTTGTCTCCCAGTAAAAGAGCTTCTGTGGAATTGGATTTTGCTCAAATATCTTGCAGTTGTTGGCCTCAAAGCCTCAACTTATATAGTAAACACACATAACTAGTGCTGTGCTCACAGCATTTCCAGATGGTCTTATGACTTCAGTGTTGACCACAAAAAAACAGAGTGAATGGAGCAGAAGAACATAAACTAATGAAAGACATTTTGTTGCTACTTTTGGAGTAAAGAAATTCCACAACCAGATAGAATCATCTGTTTATGATGTATATAAATCACAGTTTCTTTGGGACTTTGGCTGAACGATAGACCAATACAATTAATTATATGAAGGCACATGCTGAGTAAGGATCCTTATGTAAGTATAACTTAATTATAGTAATATACACAAATATTCATTCACTTTTTTTTTTTTTTCTACCAGGGTTATCACTGGAGCTCTACAAATCCACTGCTCCTGTGGCCATTTTTTCCTCTTCCTTCTTTCTATTTTACTTGATAGGGCAGAGAGAGATTGAGAGGGTAGGGAGAGAGAGAAAGATAGATAACCACAGACCTGCTTCACTGCTTCCGAAGCATCTCCTCTGCAGGTGGGGAGTGGGTACTCAAACACCAGTCCTTGTGCATGGGAATGTGTGTGCTCAACCAAGTGCACCAGCAGCCAGCTCAGGTAGCATACTCTTCTCAGTTTAGCAGTCCACAGTATTCTCTTTTATTTTAACTCTGTTTTATAGTGATGTGGGAGTTGAATGTGGAACTTCAGAGCCTCAGGCATAAGTCTTTTGCATAACCATTACACTATCTCTTCTACCCAAACTCATCCTTATTTTATAACAGGTAGCTAGCTATAAGTTAATATTTTTACTTCTTATAAAATAAACTTTTTTTTTTTTTTCCTCCAGGGTTATTGCTGGGCTCGGTGCCTGCACCACGAATCCACTGCTCCTGAAGGCCATCTTTTCCCCCTTTTGTTGTAGCCTCGTTGTGGTTATTATTATTGCCATTGTTGATGTTGCTCGTTGCTGGACAGGACAGAGAGAAATGGAGAGAGGAGCGGAAGACAGAGAGGGGGAGAGAAAGATAGACACCTGCAGACCCGCTTCACCGCCCATGAAGCGACTCCCCTGCAGGTGGGGAGCTGGGGACTCGAACCGGGATCCTTACGCCTATCCTTGCACTTTGCGCCACATGCGCTTAACCCACTGTGCCACCGCCCGACCCCCTAAAATAAACTTTTAATAGTGTACTTCTGCACAATTCACTCATCGTTTATGCTACTGTTGTTGTCATGTTATACTTTTATGTATGTAATAAACTCCAAAGTACAATGCTACTTCTGTCTTAAATAATTTTCTTTGTGTAAAAGAAGGTGTCTTTTCCACAATTTACCCCTTTCATTTTCTAAAAAATATTGTATTTATTTTATTTTAATGAGAAAAAAATACAGAGAGAGAAAGAGAGAGGTGGAGGCCAGAGCACTGCTCAGCTGCCCAGCTCTGGCTTATGGTAGTGTTGGGGATTGTACTTGGGACCTTGAAGCTTCACACATGACAGACAGTCTTTTGCATAGCCATCTCCTCAATCTGACCTTCCCTTTTATTTTTGTAGTTTCTACTTAATTTCCTTTCAGCCTGAAGAATTATTTTACTATTTTTTTGTCTGTACTGAAGACTTGTTGGTAATGCTTTTCTTAGTCTTTCCTCCTGAAAGTCTTAGTTTTGCCTCTAAGTTTAAGGATATTTTCATTATATATTGAAGTTTAAATTGACTATTTCTTTTCATCTCTATAAAGATGTTAACCCTGTGTCTTCTGAATTGCATATTTGTTTTTCTGGTGAAAGTAAATTATTTTCATTGCTGTTCTTCTGATTGCAATGTCTTTTTAATCTCTTCCTCTGTAACCTCTTCCTCTGACTGATTATCTTTTTATCCTGGTTTTCAGAAATTCAACTCTGATGTATTTAGGGAATTCCCCCCCCCCCCCGATTTATCATGTATGGGATTCTCTAAGCTTTATTTTAAATATTTGTTTGAGGAATACTGTTGTTCCAGTTACATATATATTAGCCCACTTGATATTATCCCACAAATTATAGGGTTTGTTTCATTCTACTACTACCCTTCAATCTTTCCTCCTTTTTTTCAGTCTATATACTATCTGCTACCTTATTTTACTGTTCATCAACCTCTTTTCTGGTCCTACTTTACTTTTCCATTTCATAGTTTCCTCTTAGTTCCTTCTTTGGTTGTTCTTCCTAATATTCCATGTCTTCTCTCATTACATTTACCTTTTCCTATAAATTCTTTAATATCTGCTAATCCTAATGATCGAGTCATCTGTGGCTTGTTTCCCTTACTTTGCTTTATTGTGTTTTATTACTAGTATGGACCAAATTTTCTGACTCTTGCTATGTCTTATAGTCTTTTAATTTGTATTTCAGACATTGCTTATTTGAAAAAGCAGTGGAGACATGTATAACACTTAATTGTTTTATTTATTCACGTAAACCATTTATTTTTGAAAGCTGGGGCTGGGGGTCTTGAGTATTTAGATTACTTTTTCAATTAGATGATCTTAGACTGGGCTACAACATTAATTAGAGTATGTTCCCTTTTCTTAGGTCAACTTTCAGTCTCTCTCCCTGTGTTTCCTTTGTGTTTCTTTCAGTATTTCATTTGAGAAGTTAGGCACAACTTCAGAATTTTTGCTTGACCTTTGTAGATGTCTCATAGATTTCCAGAACCCAAAGAAAAAAGAAAAAAGCCAAAACAGTGGGATTATGTAATTTCTTTCTACTTTTCAGCAACTTCCTCACTGTACTTTCTTGGAGAAATGTAGAAGTACAGGTGAAGGAGAATTGTCTGACTAAGGTATTTCTTTTTTCACTTAAACACATTTCAGATAACCTATCTCTCTGACACACATGATTGTCTAAGGCTCAGTTAACTTTTCCTCATCCCCGAAGTCTCAGTCCATGGCTGATTACTTTCCAATTGACCAGACCCTGACCAGGCAACCGCCTCAAAGCATGGAAGCTTCAGACGATTTCTACTCAGCTATGAAGAGCTTGTTTCTTTCTCATTCTGTTCATCAGTGCTTCTTGTGCATGAGTTAGCTAATAACATAAGAGTTTTATTTTCCCTGGACTTTTATGGTTTGATCATGGAAATGAAGGATTTTAACATTCTTCTACATACTAATCAGAGGCAGATATACTATACCACCTCTTTCCAAATATTTGTGATTACACATTTGTCTGAAATCATAAAGAAAATCAAGAGAGGTTGATTTTCAGCATATAAATATACTCTATAGCGTCTCTCATATTAAAAAAAACACAAGGGGCCAAATGGCAGTGTACCAGGTTAAGTGCACATAGTACAAGGATTTAAATGCACAAAGTATAAGTGCAAGGACCTGCACAAGGATCCTGGTTTAAGCCTCATGGTTCTGTACCTGCAGGGGGGTTGCTTTACAAGTGGTCAAGCAGGTCTTCAGTTGTCTATCTATCTCTCTCTCTCTCCCTCTCCTCTCTCAATTTCTCTCTGTTCTATCAAAAAATATTGAAAAAATGGCCGCAGGAGCAGTAGATTCGTAGTGCAAACACCAAGACCCAGTGGTAACCTTTAAGGCAATACTAACAAAAAAAAATCATCTATTCCCCATACCTTATCTTTTAACCAGTTTATGTACATCTTTTAATTAAATTAATTAATTGGTTATTGCTGGGGCTTAGTACCTGCACTATGAATCCACTGTTTCTGGAGGCCATTTCCCCCATTTTGTTGCCCTTGTTGTTTATCGTTGTTGTTGTTGCTATTATTGTTGCTATTGCTATCATTGTTGTTGGACAGGACAAAGAGAAATGGAGGGGGCGGGAAGACAGAGGGGGGAGAGAAAGATAGACACTTGCAGACCTCTTCATCGCTTGTGAAGCGACCCCCCTACAGGTGGGGAGCTGCGGGCTCAAAGTGGGATCCTTATGCCGGTGCTTCTCTGTTCGCCTGGTGGAGATTTACTTCAAATGTGAAGTGATCCTCTGCTGCTTGTTCATAATGAATGGAGATTGGCCTGTTCTGTGTGCAATGGAGAGACATGCCAATTGATGGATGGCTAGCTTTTGTCAACAGGCTTTCTTTCACTGAGCACCCTCAAACATCATTATACAGACATATATCTTCTAAGATATTTATTTCTAGGGAGATGTAGTTTTAAAACTATTTATTTGGGTGTCAGGTCTAGTACTGACAAAGGGGTGGGATAGAAGTAGCAACATTTGCTATACAAATGTCTCCATAATCTATGTGTGCCTGGTGTCTCTGCCTATGAAGTCATTCTTGTTTAATTATGCCAGAGAATATATTTCTCTTCCCCAGCAGAGTTGGAGAAGTACTTTTCAGAATCTAGTGGAGATAGATCATTTGAAGGTTAAACAGTTTCTTAGTTAAATTATTAACAACGTTCCATTTTTCATCCTCTAACCAATCCTTGCTTTTCCCAGTATCTGCTAGTTTGAGATGTGGAACTTTCCAGGGTTCTGGCAAAATTACAGAGCTTGTTCCTACTCAATTTCTCCTTCTGCAGGATTACTTTTGACTCTGGTCTATACTATTTGTGTTATCTGTCAGTCCTCCATCTTCTTTATTTTAATGCTGTGTATTTCCTAATTTCTGTAGAGATGGACGTTATGGTTTTGTTTTACTTTCTGCTGGTTTTCTGATGTGTTTTGTGTGAGCAAAGGGTCAAAATGTTCTTACTACACATTTTGAAGTTGGAAGCCCTTGCCTTGAATCCTTTCTGCTCTGACTTCTGTCTCAACACACTGCTGAAACTGCTTTGGTCGAGGTTGCCAATGATCTCCACATTGCCAACACAATAGTTATTCTCTGGGTTCATCTTAACTTCTTAAAGCATCTGACACAGTTAACCTCTACCCTCAATTTAAAATGTTTTCTTGTCTTGATTTCTATTACAATGGATTGTCTTTATCTCCTTCATTCATTGCTCTTTCTCATATTTCTGTGTAGGCTTTTTCTTCTCTTTGCCAACTCCAAAGATTATAGTGCCTTGGAACTCAGGTCCTATTTTCTTACTACCTGCACTGTTTCTGTAAGGTAATGTTATCCTTCCCGTAACTTCTGTGCCATTCAAAGGAATATAACTGGAGAAAAATAGAGTTGGGGTTGAATTACAGTTCTAGCATATCCTGAGCATGTCATTGAACTTCTCTGAACTTCATTTTTACAAATATAAATGAAGGTGTGGAAGAGACCCTTCCAGTTTGCAGTGTTGCATCTGATCTTTGTTAGGACCAAAGAATGAGCATAAACAAAGTATCTCTGAGACCTGGAGAGGCCATAGTTGACATGTAGGAGTATGCCACAATGTGACAAGGTATCAGTGTTGGCATGTAACTAAGAGAAGCCCATCAAGAAATTTCCAAAGGCTGTAGCTCAAGATGGCATAAAGGACACCATAATTTGCCCAAACTCCTCTTTGCACAGCTCAAATTTGGTTGGCAGTATCTGGCTTTTTAAATAAATCTTTCTCATCACTAGTCCTTTTCCCACTCAGTCATGTTTTACAGGAGATGGGTGTGGTGAAAGCGGGCCCCTATTATGATTACCAAAGTATACAGTTTCCTCCTCTGAGGATATTCTTGGTTTCAGTAGGCCTGGACTGATGCTTGTAACCATCTACAGTAATCATTTTGATGTACATGAGCCCGCTAAAACTGATCACAGTATTTGGAAAGACATAACTATCATGACACTCTGCCAAGACATGTAAAATAGAGTTTATGGAGCTGTGAGTCAATTTCTCAGACGGCAGCTGGAAGTAGACAATCCTAAAGTGGGTGATCAGTAAGAGATTTCTGTTTTGGTCAGACCACTTCTCTTTAGCAGAGGCTGTTTGAGACTACAGTTGTTTTCAGAGACAGGGCTTCTTTGTCATACTTTGGAACAATATGGTATTGAGATGGAGTAGCTAAGAGTACAGTGGGTCCATGCCAGATAATCCAAATTACAAGTCGATCTCACAACTTGCAAATGGGCACAATTTATATGAGGACAACTGGGGGACTGTACAAGGTGTCAAGAAAACTGGGGACAGAGAGAACTCTTAAATGAGTCCAGCATGCTTCTGCTGTGTAACTCTGCTATCTCAATGAGTAATCTTTTTTAATTTTTATTTATAAAATGGAAATATTGACAAGACTATAGGATACGAGGGGTACATTTCCACACAATATCCACCCCCAGAGCTCCATATCCAATCCCCTCCCTTGATAGCTTCCATATTCTTTATCTCTCTGGGAGTATGGACCTAGGATTATTGTGGGGTGCAAAAGGTGGAAGGTAGGGCTTCTGTAATTGCTTCTCTCTGCTGAACATGGGAATGGCAGGTCTATCCATACTCTCAGCCTGTCCTCAATGAGAAATCTTTTTTTTTAGTTTTTTATTATATTTATCTATTTTCCCTTTTTTTTTTGCCCTTGCTGTTTTCTTTTTATTGTTGTTGTTGATGTCATTGGATAGGACAGAGAGAAATGGAGAGAGGAGGGGAAGACAGAGTGGGGGAGAGAAAGGCAGACAGCTGCAAACCTGCTTCACCGCCTGTGAAGCGACTCCTCTGCAGGTGGGGAGCCGGGGGCTGGAACCGGGATCCTTACTCCGGTCCTTGCGCTTTGCACTATGTGCGCTTAACCACTGCGCTACTGCCCGACTCCTTTCAATGAGAAAAAAAATCTTATACCTGACTAATGACAGTTTAAATTGTTGTAGCCTCTTGAGAAAACAAGTTAATCATGCCTAGTGGAATTCCATATTTACAATACCTTAAAGCCTAGAGATGTCATCCTTATTATTTAAAGTTAGGTATCACAGAAAAACCTGTGCTTCTGATTTTCTAGGAGACAGGAATAAGAGTAATCATTCTAATTTGTTTATAATAGCAAACTATTAAAACAGATTAATTGTCCATGGGTAAGAGAAAGACAGGACTATGGTGGTGCATTATAAGAGTCCATTTCGATTCCAAATTATATTCCTCCATGAGGATAATTTCTGGAACCATCCGTTCCACCCCGGTTCCATGGCTGCCAGTTCTTAGCAACATCGCCCTGCCAGATATTCGTCGGGATGCGGCATCATCTAAGTTCATTTCCCACGTCTACGCTCGACCGAACCTGCCAATATACGCGGATATCTTCGCCCACCCTGTCCAACGCTTGACGTCTCATCACCCAATCTGGTCCCCTATGCCTACACTGAACTTCTCTGTTCCAGACTCTTGGAAACAGAGTTGGCAGTCAGCTGAGGTAAAGAACAAACACCTCATCACAGACCCCTGCAAGCGTCAACCGTCAACCCGGCTTTGACCTAGCACGTTATGATTGGGCCCTCCTCAATTGCTATTGAACAGACCATGGCCGGTGCACCACTATGTTCCATCGCTGGGGAGCCAGAGACACCCGAACTGCCCCTGTGGCTACAGACAGACTATGACCCACATAGTCAACGACTGCCACCTCTCCAGATTCAAAGGAGGTCTCGAAACTTTACATCAGGCTCAACCTGACGCTGTTGACTGGCTACGGAAGAAGGGCAAACGCTAGAAGAAGAAGAGTGCATTACAATACAAAATAATAAAATATGTTAGTTAAAATGAATCAAGTATACCTCCATGAATCTATATAGAAAATGTCTCAAAAACATGATGTTAAGTATAAAAAGATATACAGCCTGCCCATTTATTATAAAGTTTAATATCGTGTCTTAATAATGTAACAGTTATGAGCTACATGCATGGCGAAACAGTACATTATCCATGTGAACTATCTTGCTCTCCTTGAACCTGTAGGATTTTTTTTTACCTTATGTAAGTATAGAATGGTTATATGTTAAAGGCTTCAAGAAGGATGTGAGTCTGAAAAAGATATTGGATATGCTGTGATGAGTTAAGGGGAGTATGTCCAGAATGATTTGGGGTGATCTGTTAGCTTCATGCCAAAAATCTTGAGAACTTGATTCTTCAAAGGCATTTCCAGAACAAACATCATGCAGTATTGTGCCAAAGTTTTCTTTTGTGTATTTGCTGGTTTCTCTTCTAGTGTCTATATCTTTGATCCATTTAGAGTAGACTCTTGTGCATTGTGATATCTAGTGGTCCAGTTTTATTCTTCTGCAAGCTCCAACCCAACTTTCTGAGCACCATTTATTGAAAATACTGTCTCCACTTGATGTTTTGAACCCCCTTGTCAAAAATTAGTTGTGGGGGTTTATTTCTAGGCTCTCAATTCTAGGAAAAAGACATGAATAAAATTTTCACTAAACATGAGATCCAGATAGTCAACAGATATGTTTTAAAAAATGTTCAAAGTCACTGATTACTAGTGAATGCAAATAAAGACAACAAATGGTATACCACTTTACAGTTGCAAGGATGGCATACATTAGAAAGCACAGAAATAATAAATGCAGGGGACTGGGTGGTGGTGCATCTGGTTGAGCGCACATGTTACAATGCACAAGGACCCAGGTTCGAGTCCCCAGTCCCGACTTGCAGGGGAAAACTTCACAAGCGGTGAAGTGGTGCTGCAGGTGTTTCTCTGTCTCTCTTCCTCTCTATCCCCCTTCTTTCTTGATTTCTGGCTGTCTCTATCCAATAAATAAATAAAGATAATAAAAAAGAAATAATAAATGCAGGTGAGGATGTGGGGGAAAAGGATCACTTGTACATTCTTTGTTGGTGGGAATATAAATTGGTTCAGCTCTTGTGGAAAACAGCCTGGAAATTTCTCAGAACACTAGAAATGGTCTTACCCTACAATCCAGCAGTTCTCCTATAGATCTATTCAAAGAATACAAAACCAGCTATCCACAGAGACCCATGTATGCATATGTTCATAGCAGGATCATTATAATAGCTCAAACATGGAAGCAACCTAGGTGTCCACAATAGATGGGTAGTTAAGAAAGTTGTGGTGGGGGTAGGGCAGTGGTGCATCTGCTAAAGTGTACATGTTACAATGCACAAAGAGCCAGGTTCGAACCTCCAGTCCCCACCCGCAGGGGGAAAGCTTTGCAAGTGGTGACGCAGTGTTACAGATGTCTCTCTGTCTCTCCCTCTCTAGCACCCCCTTCCCTCTTGATTTCTGGCTGTCTCTATCCAATAAATAAAGATAATGAAAATTTTTTAAATGAATAAAGTTTTTAAAAAATCACACAAATGTAACATCATATGCCACATAGTGGTAATATCGTCATATTCTTAGCATTATTAATCCTTCTAACAGCTCAGTGAGGTAGGGGTTATTATTATACTTTTTTTACAGATGAAGAAACAGAGGGATAGAGAATTAAAGAACTTTCCCATGGATACAGACTCCATAATACTATCTTTCAATCAACAGGACAAGAGAATAAGTGAATGCTCTCCTTGACTTAATCTTAGTTTCCTCATCATCTTTCCTTTATGTAAATGACTGAATAGTATCTCTGAGTGGAACAAATCCAGGTTCTTTCAAGTGCAGTGCATCTTCAGACTCTTTCTCTCTTGTTATTTTTAAATTTAGAAAAAAACCAAAAGGGCTTTTAGAACTATGTCTCCTGGTAATGACAGCCTATAATCATTCTGCTGCAGGAATCAAATGATGTGTTCAGAATATGTCATTTTCTCCTGTGACACTAATGGCAAAACCACATTCCAAACCAAACCAAAGATGACTGAGAAGGATAGAGAAGTGTGGTCTCCCGGTTTCCACTCAGCAGTTTGAGCCAAGTGTTCTTGGCTTTCACTCCAACCCCTTAAGCAATAAGCAAGATACTTAACCTCTTAGACCCATCTGTGAAATGCTGATGCTACCTCTTTACCTCTTTGTATGGTCTGTTGCCAATCTGAAATTCAAAGGCCATATGATATGTAGAGGTCATATGCTTTTAGGGGATGGTTTTCTTGAAGAAGTTTGAGGGTTTGGGTTGGTGAATTGTGTACGCTTCAACTTGCTTTTAATTTAAGGCTGTACATCCTAGCAAAAGTTGTGGGAAACTGGGTAGTATAGCAACTAAGAATGTGGACATTGGTATACCCAGCGACACATCTTACTTGGGTAGTGTGCAGCTTTGTAACATGCTTGACCCAGGTTTGAGCCTGGCATCCACAGTGTTAAAGTTTTCTCTCTCTCCTTAAAAAAAAGGAAAAAAAAAACCAACACCACCATGGTTTATGCCCTTTGACATTGTTTGTATATGGCTGTGCCACCAGTTGCTTCTGTTCTCCCTGGTCTAAGCTTTTGGGAGAGTCAGCACATCAAAAACTCAGCCTGTGGTCTGTGCATTAAAAAGTCTGAGACACCCATCTTTTTATCGGCACTATTCCAGCCTTTAGGCTCATGATTAGTCAACAATTTGTTTGGCTTTATATGTTAACTTTCTTTTTAGCCACAAGGTTCCAGATGCTTCCACGATGCCAACCAGACTTCCCTGGACAGACAACCCCACCAATGTCTCCTGGAGCTCTGATTCCCCAGAACCCCACTCCACTAGGGAAAGAGAGAGGCAGACTGGGAGTACGGACCAACCAGTCAATGCCCATGTTCAACGGGGAAGCAATTACAGAAGCCAGACCTTCCACCTTCTGCAACCCACAATGACCTTGGGTCCATACTCCCAGAGGGATAAAGAATAGGAAAGCTGTCAGGGGAGGGGATAGGATATGGTGGTGGGAATTGTGTGGAGTTGTACCTCTCTTACCCTATGGTTTTGTCCCATAACTATATATAATGTAGGTAATTAATAACTGAACTCTTATAATAAGCATACAAGGTTGGTACTACTACTTGCCATTATTATAGATCAGAAAAGTACAGTAGGTTATTGGTGAACAATAAGCTATTTATAAAATAACACATAGAAACAGGCAAATTCATTTGCATTTATACAAATATATAAAGAATATTCTGTAGCTGAGAAACAAATATATACCAAAACAATGACCTTGGCATGCTTTGTAATGTAGCAGAAAAATCATAGAATTAAATGTTAAGTCTTTTGAATATAACAACAATTCTTTTGCCATTTGTATGAGAGTTAGCAGAGAGTGAAGTCTGAAAATAATTTTCCTCAGCAATAAATAAGGCCAGTGGGTTGGATAAAGCATAGTAATTCTTTGACTCACAGTTATTTGTTATCCTTCATTTACTTTCATCTTGCAAAGTCTGGAAGTAAAATTTCCAGTCAAAGATAGTAATCCAAGTTTACACATTCCGATTCCACCTTTTCTCTCCAAAATGTTATAGGAACAACTAAAGCAGCAATTTAATGTTTTCACTACTAGAAAACAGGCAAGGCACCATAAAGATGACAAATGCTTAGGGAAGAATTCTTGTAAGGAGTGGAGCTGCTAAGATTAGATTACGTGGAGGGGTGACCAGTCTGGAATCCAGCGACAAGAGCAAAATAGCCTGGTCAATATCAGTGGCAATTTTTCCCTCCAAAAGAGGAAAACTCAAAATTGTGGAACTGCAAAGGGGGCCCAATAGCCAAAACAATATTGCAAAAGGACAAGCATTGGAGGACTCTCACTTCCTAATTTTAGAACATACTACAAAGCAGTGGAAACAGTACTACTATGGACAGGCATATTGACCAGTGGAATAAAATACAGGACCTCAAACCCAAATGCTACATATATGGTAAAAATGATATCTTAACTCTCTAGGGTTCACAGTCCCCTCCAATGTGAAATATAGTCTCTCTGACTTACAAATTAAAAGGTGGCATTTTTATGAAATTCAATAAAAGCCTATGTACCCCTCAACTATGTGAACTTCTATAGTGAACTTCTATAATGATAATTTGGAGAAAAACCTCACTCACAATAGAAGCAAAAAATTTAAATACCCAGGGATACATTTAAACTGTAGGAAACTGATCTGAAGAAAATGACAAAAATCTTACTGAGGATTATAAAAGGTTATCAATAGATCCTTTAAAAATAAAGTAGATAATACCATTCTGCTAAGGTTACTCTGTACTTACTGTACAATTCAGATTGAAACCTAAGGAATATTTAGAACATAAAATAAAGTATTTGAAATGCTAAAACCATGGAAAATTTCACCTAACAGTAGAAATGAGGAAGCACTTGTTCTCCAGATGTTAAAACCAGTGAAAAGCAATATGATCTCAGCATAGAACTGTAATTAAGTCATAAGAAAAGACGATCTACATAAATGCCCAAAATTTATTTGGTCATATTGACTAGCCATTCCTGATTTCTGTTAAAGAAAGAGGTGGACTTCTTCTTTGGAATGATTTCATCTTCAAATGACAAAAAATTTTAAGTATTTCAATTAAGATAAGGAAAAGAACTATCCAGGGAGTTCTTAGAGAATTACGTGCAGTAGTTAACCCTAAAATAATAAATTCTAATGATATTTAAACTAACATCAGATCATTTACAACATAATTAATAAAACTACAAGATATGTTACTATTTCTCAATTTCTTTGCAACCCTATGAAGCTTAAGAAATCTTGGAAGAGCAACACAAATAATGCAAAGCACACGTTTAAATGAATCTAGAATCAGCATATTAGGTTCTATCATTCTGGGGACTAGAGAAATAGCTTCCTGGCTAGGGAGCCTGCCTTGCCGTGCACATGGCCCAGGTTCAGATCCTGCAACCAGAAGGGAGATGCTATGGGACCAGAGGGTCTATCATTTTCAGTAGTTATTTGACCTTAGCAAGCTAGCTAACCTCTCTGAATCTGAATCTGAATCCTTGCCTATCAAATAGTGGTAACAATGTTCAAGGTTGAGTAAGCTTATTATTGGATATTTATCCTACTAATTAATTGCAACAAAAGCCTCTAGGCAAGATAAAACAAAGAAAAAATAACCTTATGAAAAATCAGAAAATTAAAAAAAAACCCAGAAACGAACAAGAAAGCATGTTCATATTACAAAAGTAGTTAAAATATGGAGAAATAACCAATGGTGAATTTCACTTTTCCCTTCTTTTCACGTGAAGTCTTAAGCTAAGCATGGGTCTCTGGCACATGAGAAGAACTTGAGATACGGCCTAAAATACAAGGAAAGGCCCCCAATTGCTGGACCATGGGTAAGGAGGCCCCTATGGTTCAAAGAATGTGGAGGGAGGGCCCGTTCTTTAGCTTTACTATTTCTGGCTTTGCTTCAAGGGTGACCTCAGTACAGAACTGCATGTGGAGACAATAGCTGCAAGAGAAACCCCTCTTGTCCTGCTAGAGAACTTGTAAAGTGGGCTCTCAGTGGGACAGATAGTATGAGGGAGTCTTGGAAAAGAAAGAGCTGAAAAAGGAGAGCCCTGTAACTCTGTATAAAGCTGTATAACACACAAGTTCACCTCTTAGCTGTACATTTAAAGGTCAGAGTCAAGGCTACTTAGCAAAGGTTTTGAAAATGGAACTGACGGGGCTAGGGGGTTAGTGCACCGGGTTAAGTGCACCTGGAGCAAAGTGCAAGGACACGCACAAGAATCCGGGTTAGAGCCCCCGACTCCCCACCTGCAGGGGGATCGCATCACAAGTGGTGAAGCAGGTCTGCAGATGTCTGTCTTTCTCTCCTCTCTCTGTTTTCCCCTCCTCTCTCCATTCCTCTCTGTTCCGTCCAGTAACAACTGACAGCAGTGGCAACAATAATAATAACAACAACAGTGATAAGCAGCAAGGGCACAAGGGGGGAAAATGGCCTCCAGGAGCAGTGGATTTGTAGTGCAGGCACTGAGGCCCAGCAGTAACCCTGGAGGGGAAAAAAAAAGGAAATGGAACTGACATCAAAACCACCATCTACAGGAGAGCTAAAACTTGCAATCAGAATTATTATTTACTAAAGCAAATAAAGAGGGTAAAAAAACTAACATTCTCAACAGGACTTAGACATGATTCCGGAATTAAAAAAAACATAATTGTTAAATTTTATAGGTTAAAATCTAAAGTTCCTAGACATATAGAACACTTAGAAAATGTAGCCAATTCTCAAGGAGACCATAATTAAGGTATCAGTCCTGAGATGTTGGAATTACCAATAAAGCCTTTAGCAAACTATTTATGGCTGTTTGATGCATATTTAGCCTATATCAAATGTTAACTTCCTGCAAAAATGGAGTCTCTAGCTTCTCTTTGGCATAAGATATGAAGAATGGGTGAGAGAGGTACTTTCTCTGAAAAAAGTCTTCTCTGCATAAAAGCCACCTGCATATCAGATTTCAGGCTCAGGGGAAAAACAAACAAACAAAAAACTAGTATAGTCACAGGCCCTTTGGAATATAACTAAAATAGTCCTGCTAGCTATCTACTAAACGGAGACACCCCCCCCCCCCCACACACACACACACACACACAAACTCTTCATCTGCACTACTCCAGCCTTTAGGTCCATGATTGGTCAACAACTTGTTTGACTTTATATGGCTTTATATGTTAAGTCTCTTTTCAGCCACCAGGTTCCAGATGCTACCATGATGCCAACCAGACTTTCCTGGACAGACAACCCACCAATGTGTCCTGGAGCCTCGCTTCCTCAGAGCCCTGACCCACTAGGGAAAGAGAGAGACAGGCTGGGAGTATGGATCGATCTGCCAACATCCATATTCAATGGGGAAGCAATTACAGAAGCCAGACCTTCCACCTTCTGCATCCCACAATGACCTTTTCACTTTTTTAAATGACCATCATTAGGGCTTTACAACTCTGGGACAACATTTTTGGATTGAAATAAAGGGTGAGGGGCGGCTGGCGAGCCATAACACACCAAGTTAAGCGCACATGGTGCAAAGGACAAGGACCGGCACAAGGATCCCAGTTAGAGCCCCTGGCTCCCCAACTGTAGGGGGGGTCACTTCTTTGCAATCAGTGAAGCAGGTCTGCAGGTACCTATCTTTCTCCCCCCCCCTCTGTCTTCCCCTCTCTCAATTTCTTTCTGTCCCATCAAATAATAACAACAGCAGCAACACCAACAACTATAACAGTAACAACAAGGGGTAAAAAATGGCCTTCAGGAGCAGTGGATTCGTAGTGCAGGCATGGAGCCCCAGCGATAACCCTGGAGGCACAAAGAAAGAAAGAGAGAGAGAAAGAGGGAGAGAGGGAAAGAGAGAGAGAGAGAAAGAGAGATTGAGAGAAAGAGAGTGTGAGAGAGAGAGAAAGGGAGAGTGTGAAAGGTATCACAGCACTGAAACTCCCCACAATGAGGTGGAGGCTGGGTCATGCACATGGCAAAGCAGGCACCCACGCAAGTGGACTCTCCTGTTGTCATAGTGCTGTTCTCATTTTTAGAAGAGGAATGATATAGAATAAAATCTCCTTGCTCTCCTCCATACTTGTCTTCTTTCTTTCCAACTTTCTAAACAATATACAGTGTCATTAACGCAGGAAAGCTGTCTCTTCCACTTCCCATCTACTATCCTAACTATGAATAAATGACATATATTGATGGTGTTCATTTTCAAGAGGTTGAACAGCAAATAACATTTCTGTTACAGTTGTTTTAACTTGTCCTTTTAAGCCAGCAACAAGTTTCTGCCCCTGGTCCAAAATTCTTTTTTGCTTTGTAGTATCATAAATTCTTCTTTTTTACTCCTTTCCTTGGTAAGTATATATAATAATATTTCAGTTATTTCTCTCACAATGAACTTACTAGTCTCTGAAGCCTTAATATGTGAAATAAATGTAATTTAAATGAAAGAACATATAGTCTCTCAAATTTGGTTTGCTAGTTTTTTGCTCCAAGTAAAGAAACAGTCATCAAAATCAAATTCAAGATTTGCCTTAATGTGAGTTACTCATTTAAAATTCCACCTACACAAGTCTTTATGATATAAGCTAGTTGATGGGTTAATGTATAAAAGAGAAAACTGAGGGAGTCAGGCAGTAGAGCAGTTAAGCGCACATGGAGCAAAGCGCAAGGACCGGCGAAAGCATCCTGGTTCAAGCCCTTGGCTCCCCACCTGCAAGGGAGTTGCTTCACAAGCGGTGGAGCAGGTGTGCAGGTATCTATCTTTCTCTCTCCCGGTCTTCCCCTCCTCTCTCCATTTCTCTCTGTCCTATCTAACAATAACAACATCAATAATGACAACATCAATAACAACAACAATAATAACTACAACGACAGTAAAAATAACAAGGGCAACAAAAGAGAAAATAAATTTTAAAAAATTTAAAAAAAAAGAGAAAATTGAAATAACTACCAGGTCAAAGATAGGAACGAAGGTAACGATGTCAGAACTATTCAAGAAAAGATAAGCGTTTTAATGGCACATGTGAGGAGCATTCATACCTGTCTTCTGTCAGCTTCATTAAAGTTGTTCCTCGAGTTGAAAAAACAATGAAGGACATTCTTAACTGTGGGCTGAAAAGGAAAGAAAATCCTTTTAGGGTGCGTAGAAATAGACTGTGGAATGTCACTCTCTTCCACGTTTCTCACCTGTTCTTCCCTTTACATCACAACTTCCAGAAATAAGGACCTACTACCCAGAGGAGGTCTCCATAACTGGAGGTTTAAGTATTTAGGCAGCAGCAGACTTGAAGTCATGGATCAAAGACTTGCTTTGTCTTCCTGGAAGCTGCTTCTGGTTTGATATAGTTGCTTAGTGACTATCGAACACATGCAAGCAAACAAATTCATAACTGACCCCATACTGTATGAGAAAGAATGTCCTCAGAAGAGTACTGCTCTGCATGGTGTCTATGAAAACTGGGGTCCTTTTCTAACTAGTGAGTGTCTATACTTACTGGAGAGTAGGAATGTTAAGAGACCATGTTTACAATGACTGTGTTCAGAGCTACATTGTCTTAGAAGTGATATTAAGGGAGTCAGGTGGTAGCGCAACAGGTTAAGCGCACATGGCACAAAGCGCAAGGACCGGCATAAGGATCCTGCTTCCAGCCCCCGGCTCCCCACCTACAGGGGAGTCATTTCACAGGCGGTGAAGCAGGTCTGCAGGTATCTATCTTTCTCTTCCCCTCCTCTATCCATTTCTCTCTGTCCTATCCACGAATGCTGACACCAATAACAACAATAATAATAACTACAACAATAAAACAAGGACAACAAAAGGGACTAAATAAATAAATATTTAAAAAAGAAGTGATATTAACCAGCCACCAGGTTCCAGATGCCATCAGGATGCTGGCCATGCTTCCCTGGACTGAAGACCCCACCAATGCGTGCTGGAGCTCCGCTTCCCCAGAGACCCATCCTACTAGGAAAAGAGAGAGGCAGACTGGGAGTATGGACTGACCAGTCAACGCCCATGTTCAGCGGGGAAGCAATTACAGAAGCCAGACCTCCCACCTTCTGCAACCCACAACGACCCTTGGTCCATACTCCCAGAGGGATAGAGAATGGAAAAGCTATTGGGGAGGGGATGGGATATAGAGATTGGGTGGTGGGAATTATGTGGGGTTGTACCCCCCCATCCTATGATTTTGTTAATGTCTCCTTTCTTAAATAAATAAATAAATAAAACTTATGGGGGGAAAAGAAAAAAAAAGAAGTGATATTAAACATGTTGACATTCAACTTGATAGGACACATAGGTAGGTTTGCCCAGCACTGACGGAGAGCTAACAGAATGTGAGACTCTTAGTGCTAAAACCAGGAAACTTCTGGGGGAAGTAGGATGAGGTGATTGATCACCTTACATCTGACATAACCTATATATGAAGAAGCTATAATGAATGAACTGCCCCAGCATGATTTACTGTGGAAGAAAATGGTAAAGTTCTTCAACAAGGATATATTGTTTGATGACTGGGTAGTGGCATACCTGATTGAGTTCACACATTACAGTGCACAAGGACCAAGGTTCAAGGACCCTGTCCTCACCTGCAAGTGTAAAACTTCACAAGTGGTAAGTGCTGCAGGTGTCTCTCTCCCTACCTTCTCCCTCTCCTCTCAATTTCTCTGTCTTTATCAAAAAGTGAATAAATAAATATCTTCAATATGCTTAAATTAATTTTAAAGAATATATTATACAAGAAGGGAAGAAATTTAAAATGGCTGTTATTATCAAATTGGGTTTCTTTTGAGACTACAAGACCAATTTACTCTATTATGTGGCAAAGACTGAAACAAAGTAAAACCTTAGGCAGGTTCAAGATCTGAGAGCCTAACTTTGTCAAAAAGTATGATCAGAGTTGATAATCACTAGTAAACTAGCAAATATAACTAGTTTTACTCATGGCAGAAAAATATCAACTGTTTCTCACCTGATGAATTTGTGAGCCAGCTGTTCCACAAAATAATAAATTTCATTCCAGTGGTGCAGCACACTTCCTGATCTAGAGAAACAAGAGCATATATTGCTTAAACACTTGTTCATCTGTTATAGCTTTGTAGTATTTCTTTTTCACATACTATATTATACATTCAACCTGTCCATTAATTGGACACATTATTGAAAACTTTATAAATGATTTACATGGGTAGCTGGATACAGTGTTAGAGCTATTAATTTTTTTAAAGAACTCCTCATTCCATTTCTGACTCTTTTTCAACACCACTCCACACACACACACACACACACACACACACACACACACACACGTACATGCACATGCACACGCACTCATACTTATACTCAACCAATGCAACAAGTTAAAAACCACGTTTAAACAGATTCATGAATTAGTTACAAGTCTTATATTTTGTTTTGTGCAAAAGTGATTTAACTATTCTAGGTTGCTATATAATGTTATTTTGTTCATTTAGATTGAGAGAAACATACAGAGAGGGAGAGGCACCATAGCAACATAGCACCTGAACCTGCCATGTGTTGCTGGGGCTCAAACCTGGGCCACATAAGTAGCAAGGCAGTGTAAATTAGCTCTCCAATTCTAGTTTCAGATCTTTAAGAGAAAGTTATTTTTGTGTTACTTAAATTATTTTTGATTAGGAAATAAAATCTAAATTCCAAACTAGATGGCTAAAGATGGACAAAATAAAAAATCTCCTTAAAAAGATAATGTCATTGGTGAACATAGATATAAAAATCTCTAAATAAACTCTTTCAGGAAAATGAATCCAGTGTACACGAGTCAATCCAAGAAAGTGTAATTAGTGGATTGAAAAGTACTGAGAGAGGGCCCTCATAACACACCAAATACAATGGTTAAGCCAAAAAGAAACATTAGATAAATGAACTAGGATAAAAGTTCTGATAAAAGCCTCCAAAAGTTAGGGATACATAAGAATGAAGACAACATCTACATACTAATTGATGCAATAGTTACAGGAGTGAGGAAAGTTTGTGAAAGTAATATCATCAGAAATAGGAAAAAAAACAAATGAGTCTCCAAAAGAAAACACTAATTATCTCATGGTAATCAGAGATCTGAAAGCTGAAATAGCTGATCTAAGAGCACAACTAGATGAACAAGCTAATACAGTTATCAGTACAGGGTAAAAAATAGTTGGGAGACAGAAAATAGAAAGGAGAGATAACTGAACAAGTGGCAGAAATAACTGAATAAGAGGCAGAAAACAGAATTAGCAAGATCAAGGATGAATTTGAGAAAACTAAGATGGTAAGAGATCTCAAAAAGACTAAGAGATATTGAAAGCAACAACAGAGACATATGGGATGACTTCAAAAGAAATAATATTCACATTATTGGCTTAGCAAAGGAAGAAAAAAGGAAGGGAAAGAAAGCACTTTTCAGGAAATAGAAAAAAACCTAACCAAAGAAGAGAAAGACTTGTATACTAAAAATTATGAGTCACTACTCAAAGAAATAGAAAAAGACACAAAGAAGTTGGAAGGCATTCCATATTCATGGGTTGGAAGAATTAACATCATTAAAATGAATATACTACCCAGAGCCATACACAAATTTAATGCAATCCCCATCAAGATTCTATTCAATTTTTTTAAGAGAATAAAACAAAAGCTTACAAATGCTTATCTGGAACGATAAAAGACCTAGAGTTGCCAAAAGAATCTTGAGAAGAGTAGAACTGGAGGCATCACACTCCCAGATCTCAGATTGTATAATAGAGCCATTGTCATCAAAACTGCTTGGTACTGGAACATAAATAGACACACTGACCAGTGGAATAGAATTGAAAACTCAGAAGTAAGCCCTCACACCTATTAACATCTAATCTTTGACAAAGGTGCCCAGACTATTAAATGGGGAGAATCTCTTCAACAAATGGTGTTGCAAAATTGGGTTGAAACATGCAGAAGAATGAAATTGAACAACTGTATTTCACCAAACACAAAAGTAAATTCCAAGTGGATCAAGGACTTGGATGTGAGACCAGAAACTATCAAATACTTAGAGGAAAGTATTGGCAGAACGCTTTTCCATCTAAATTTTATAGGCATCTTCAATGATATGAATCTAGTTATGAAGAAGGCTAAAATGAAAATAAACCAATGGGACTACATGGCATTAAAAAGCTTCTGAACAACAAAAGAAACCACCACTCAAACAAAGAGAACTCCCACAGATTGGGGAAGATCTTTACATGGCATACATCAGACAAGGGGCTAATAACCAAAATATATAAAGAGCTCACCAAACTCAGCAACAAGAAAACAAATGACCCCATCCAAAAATGGGGAGACGATATAAACACAACATTCACCACAGAAAAGATCCCAAAGTACCATAAACATATGAAGAAATGCTCCAAGTCACTGATTTCCAGAGAAAAGCAAATCAAGACAACGATGAGGTGCCACTTCACTCCTGTGAGAATGTCATACATTAGAAAGGATAGTAACAACATGCTGGAGAGGTTGTGGGGACAAAGGAATCCTCCTGCACTGCTGGTAAAATTGGAATTGGTACAACCCCTGTGGAAAGCAGTCTGGAGAACTCCCAGACGGCTAGAAATAGACTTACCCTCTGACCCTGCAATTCCTCTCCTGGGGATAAATCCTAAGGAACCCATCACATTCATCCAAAAGATTTGTGTATACTCATGTTCATAGCACTGTTCAACACTGGCCGCCAGCTATTGACCAATTTCTCTCCTCTCCATGTGTTACAAACTCCTTGAGAGGCTGCTTCTGTCACGTATTTCTCCTCTTACAGAGAAATTCCTATCACCCACCCAAGCTGGTTTACGCACAGGAAGATCTACCTGCGAACAAGCCCTGGCCCTCTCAACTTACATTGAAAATGGTTTCCAGAAGAATTTAAAGACGGGTGCTGTCTTTGTTGATCTCACAGCAGCCTATGACACGGTCTGGCACCGTGGTCTCCTAGTCAAGATCTCAAGATGCCTGCCTCCATGGGGGGCCAACACTATATCGTTTCTTCTCCAAAACAGAAGATTCCGGGTGCATCTGGGTGACAAGTCTAGCAGATGGAGACTTGTCTCAAGTGGCCTCCCCCAGGGCTCTGTTCTGGCTCCTACGCTATTTAATATTTACATCAATGACCTCCCAGAAACTTCTTCAAGGAAGTTCATCTACACTGATGACATCTGCTGTGCAACTCAGGCATCCAAGTTCGACATCCTCGAGGAAACACTCACGAAAGACATGTCTCTGATATCTGATTACTGTAAAAAATGGCGACTAATCCCTAGCACTGCAAAAACGGTATCATCTGTTTTCCATCTACACCATGCCTCGGCCTCGCGTGAGCTTAATGTGCAGCTTGGCGATACGAGAATACGGCATGAAGCCCAGCCAGTCTATCTTGGCGTTACTCTCGATCGCACCCTGTCATTTCACAAACATCTCATAAAAACTGCAGCAAAGGTGGGCGCGAGGAATAACATCATTGCAAGACTGGCCAGCTCTTCATGGGGCGCGAGCGCTTCCACACTACGATCATCATCTCTGGCATTATGCTATTCCACTGCAGAATACTGTGCCCCAGTATGGTTCCGTAGCCCCCATGTCCCCTTGGTCGATTCCAAATTATATTCCTCCATGAAGATAATTTCTGGAACCATCCATTCCACCCCGGTTCCATGGCTGCCGGTTCTTAGCAACATCACCCCGCCAGATATTTGTCGGGATGCGGCATCATCTAAGTTCATTTCCCACGTCTACGCTTGACCGAACCTGCCAATATATGCGGATATCTTCGCCCACCCTGTCCAACGCTTGACGTCTCGTCATCCAATCTGGTCCCCTACGCCTACACTGAACTTCTCTGTTCCAGACTCTCGGAAACAGAGTTGGCAGTCAGCTGAGGTAAAGAACAAACACCTCATCACAGACCCCTGCAAGCGTCAACCCGGCTTTGACCTAGCATGTTATGATTGGGCCCTCCTCAATTGCTATTGAACAGGCCATGGCCGGTGCACCGCTATGTTCCATCGCTGGGGAGCCAGAGACGACCCAAACTGCCCCTGCGGCTACAGACAGACTATGACCCATATAGTCAACGACTGCCACCTCTCCAGATTCAAAGGAGGTCTCGAAACTTTACATCAGGCTCAACCTGACGCTGTTGACTGGCTACGGAAGAAGGGCAAATGCTAGAAGAAGAATGTTCATAGCAGCACAATTTGTAATAGGCAAAACCTGGAAGCAACCCAGGTGTCCAACAACAGATGAGTGACTGAGTAAGTTGTGGTCTATATACACAATGCAGTACTAGTCAGCTATTAAAAATGGTGATTTCACCATTTTCAGCCCATCTTGGATGGAACTTGAAGAAATGATGTTAAGTGAAAGAAGTCAGAAACAGAAGGATGAATATGGGATGATCTCACTCATAGACAGAAGTTGAAAAATAATATCAGAAGGGAAAATACTAAGCAGAACTTGGACTGGAGTTGGTTTATTGCACCAAAGTAAAAAACTCTGTGGTGGTCGGGGAGGGGGTGCAGGGAGAGTTCAGGTCCTAGAACATGATGGCAGAGGAGGACCTATGGGGGTTATATTGTTATGTGGAAAACTAGGAAAGTTTATGCATGTACAAACTATTGTATTTTACTCTTGACTGTAAACCATTAATTCCCTAATAAATTAAAAACAAACAAACAAACAAACTGGTAGGTATGAGGTGGTTTCTATCTGTCATCCTTTGTCCTAGTATCTAGTTGATACAGAGGTTTCAAGCCCCTTTTGGGATTTTCTGCCTTGGTTTCATAAGTATAAATATCAGCAAAATTGGGAATTCAACTCGCCTCCCCAAAATTCTGCTTGTACAAGTTCCACAATGTTCTGTGTTTGAGGATTCATCTAATACACTTGATTGCACTCAAAATCAGACTTGGCTTTGAGAAAGGCTGCCTAGATCATGGAGAGGAACACCAATCTTTAGTACAAATTCCACAAGAAGTAACAGTCTGGGAAAGCTTATTTTTGTTCTTCTCTGCCCTCTCTAGTATTTAGAATATGAAAATAAATTAAGAAATTTTTGTGACATGTATTCACTGTGTGTCCCCAGGGAGGACTGTGCATGGAAATTGACACTGGCTTCCACCTACAGTTTAATTACTTCCAAGGGTTTTATATGCAAAATTCAGGAACAAAATACATGAATCTTATTGTGATTTGTTTTCTGAAATATGTAATGTTGATGAGTTTGGAAACTTCCCCATAGGGTTAAGCTCCTTGGAAAACAAAGGCTCTTTCCTAGACACAAATGCAACCAGAATCAAAAGGAATATCATGAGTCAATTGTGTTTTGTGCATGCATTAGAGTTAAAATCAAAGCGGAGCGAGAGAGATAAGAGTTTGATTATTACCTTTTTAATTTGGGGAGAGTGGAGTTGTTCCAAGAATGGAAACAACAAAACTGTTAGTCTCTGCTTTTCCTTAGCTACACTCAGCTGAAGTCACTAATGTCCTCGATGACCCACCCAGTTCCCCAGTTCATTGTAGAAAGGTGTAGGAATCTCACATGCACTGACTGTGGTTTTTAGTTAGATATGATGTCAAAAGTCCCAAACTAATTTGCCCTTTCCCCAGCTTTTTCCATAGACTTCTTTCCTGTACCTTCACTGTCTGGGCCCCTAAACCAGCCCAAGGATTCAGTTCTAATATTACTACTGACCTGTGTCATGGTCAAACTTCTTTGTGCTCAGAAAGCTTGACCTCAACTCCTACATCTCTCCCCACTTCTTTGGATACCACTTCAGATAAAACCAATACAGAGCACTGCATTTTGCGTATAGGGTTACCCGCCAGTTCCTGTGTATTATTGAGATCCAGCCCTGGATAGTCTAGCCCAGCCCAGCCCAGCCCAGTGACTTATGAAAAATTCCCCTTTAGTCAATTTACCCATGGCTGTGGAAAAATAACTTTGAAGTTGTAGATTTCAACTGACTAGTAATTTGGGAAATCAGTTTATACTGGCTTCTGCCATCATTTTTGTAAAAACTGAATAGAATGCAATAGCATCAGTGTATGTTTGTTGCATACTGTAATAGAATGCTACTAGAATTTTGGTTAATTAAGGGAAAGTATTGCATAATATAGCATCAAGATGTAAGTTGTATTTTTTCCTTGAAGTTCATAATCAAGAAGATAATATAAAAATATATCTACTAATTCACCTTTTGCAACAAATACAAATAGCAATGCATATACAAAACATACATACCAGGAAAAACCTAAAAACATTGTTCTGGTATCAACTACTGGCACCTCTAGTACAAATTCAACACTAAATTGTTGTTGTTAACAAAACCAATAATTGGCTAGTTTTATGTAAGGTATTTCTCACAATTAAAATTCAAACCTATCAAGATCAGATAAATGAGACTCAAGAGGCACAGCTACAACCATGAGACAAGAAAGGCACTGCTGCGACTAGGACAGGCTTCACAAGCACGCCACCAGGACACAAAAAAACAGCCCCACCCTAATACACAGACTTGTGAGTGAAGGAAGAGAAAAGAAGGGCAAAATCCAAAAAACAAATTAAAATTTTTTGCATTTAATTAAGATTTCCAGTTTGGAAGTAAGTTGTTTCTTCTCATTATACACTGACACCTCTGCAGCCAGCAGGAGGGCTTTTTTTATATATAAGCAAAGAAACTTTAAAATATCTTATCTAACTATGAGATTCATTTACTTTTTATTCATGAAAGAGAGAAAAGACCACTGTTCAGTTCTGACTTACAGTGGTGATAAAGATTGAACTGAGTGGTGCAAAGCACAAGGACTGGCGTAAGGATCCAGGTTCCAGCCCCTGGCTCCCCACCTGCAGGAGGTCGCTTTATAAGCAGTGAAACAGGTCTGCAGGAGTCTTTCTCTCCCCCTCTCTGTTTTCCCTTCCTCTCTCCATTTCTCTCTGTCCTATCCAACAAGAGTGACAGCAGCAACAACAACAATGATAAACAACAAGGGCAACAAAAAAAGGGAAAACAAATATCCTCTAGGAGCAGTGGATTCATAGTGCTGACACTGAGCCCCAGTGATAACCCTGGAGGCAAAACAAACAAACAAACAAACAAATAGATTGAACTGAGGACCTCTGTGACCTCAGGTATGAAAGTTACTGCTTTACTAACTCCCAGGACCTATTGCTCTTATTTTTTGTGAATCTTTTGTAGTTCCTAAGAGTAGGCTTTCTGGGTTAATATTTATAAAGCTTTGTAAGGCCCCTGATGGCTATGACAAAATTGCCTCCTAGAAATGCAAGACAATTTATTCTTGAGGTCACTCACACCAGCAGCTTGGTGGTGGACACGAGTTCAAACTTATTTTTCCACTTACTAGTGTGACATTTAAACAGGTTTTGCTTTCCTACACTTCAGCTTCTCTTTCTATGCATTGGAATCAATAGTGCCTATTTCCTGAGGATTGTTTGTAGAATTAATGTTTGCAAATTGTATAGCATCATTTCATACAAGACTAGCTCTTCTTGAAACAGCTGTTAAGTTTCAAAAACGGAAATGAATTTTCAGTATTGCTTTTATCTGGATATGTTTAACTATAACCATAACATTTTCATATTGGCTGTTCATTTGACTTTGTTTTATTGGTTGGCAATCAGGACCAGTATATAGTTTGTAGAACCCAGTGCAAAATCAAAATGCAGGGCCTCCTGTTTAGAACGTATCAAGAATTTTAAAATGGTGACAGCAAAGCATTAATATAAGCTAAAGTACAGCACTAGTGATCCAAGGGCTTCCATGCCCATGAAGCTGACCCAGTGTCGTTCCTCTTTGTCCTTTTACTTTTGGGGTGCAAATGTTTTCTTAGTCCAGGAATCAGCAAGCTTTTTATTCTGGAGAGAGTCATGCATTACATATTTTAGGATCTAAGGGCTAGATGGTCTCCCCTGCAACTCCTCAACTCTGCTGTTGCAACATAAAGACAGTTATTGATAGTACAAGAACAAAATGAGTGTGGTCATGCTACAATAAAACTTTATTTACAAAAAAAAACAGGCTGCAGGCTATGGTTTGCTAACCTCTTTCAAAGGACAACCACTTTCAGTCTTTCTCAAGACAGGATAATATGAAAATCGATAGGTTTTTTTTTGATGATTGCTGAAATTACAATGTACTTCACTATTCATTTCCTGTTACTGCTGAGTATGTAGATTGGAAAAATTGTGCCTTGGGACATATATGGAGGCAATTTTTTGTGACTTAATAAATATTTCATGGGCATTTGAAAGGAAAGTTTATTCTCTATGGAGTAAAGGATTTAAAATATATTTATTAGGTTAACCTCATTAATTATTATTCATATCCTTCATGTCCTCTGAATGCTTAAGTGGGCAGAGGTGTCTGTTCAGATATTGAGGAAAAATTTCAGTTCATCTTCAGCAGTCAAAGTAAACATGAATTATCTTAATACATTTTCTAACTACTGATGCACCTTCAATTCTTAGGATGAATTTTACTTGCTCTTGGTATGTCATTCGCCCACTACACTGTTGAACTGTTAATTTTGTATTAATGACACATTTGAATTTAAAGTTTTTAATTTTGATAAGATATTTTGCATATGAATATGTTATTTTGGTAGATAATGATTTCAAATTAAAATAACTTATGATAAATTGGGAATTCTCCACTGTTTTTTTTTCTGTAAGAAATTAATTTTGAAATGCCTTACTATTTGAAGATGTGATAAAAATTTTCATGGAGCCAACTGGTTCAAATCAGAGAACATCCTGTCAAGGGCAAATCAGTCCCCTTCTAATGTTCAGGTTCTGTTAGGGAGAGCAAAAACCCTGACACATTCAGCATTTTGCCTAAAGAGAGTTTTTAAAATCATGACATTTAACTGTTACTCACTGCTCTTCAAAATTCAGAGATATCCATCCCTATGATTACCCAGAAGGAAGAGTTGGAAAGTGAAAAATAAAGTGCTTTTTTAAGTATATGTGAAGATGATATGAGTGATTTTTTTGTGTGTCTTTTCAAGAAACCCATTCTTGGACCAGCAAGATAGGCTTCAGTTCACTTGGATAGTGCACTTGCTTTGTCATGGGCATGACCCAGATTCCAGACTGCTCCTCATTCTTTATGCACTCCCCCCCCAACACAAACACACACACACACACACACACACACACACACACACACACACTCTCTCTCTCTCTCTCTCTCTCTCTCTCTCTCTATGGGAAGCTTGGGTGTTGTGCTGTCTTTTACTCTATCTCTGTCTCCATCTATCTGAAAAAGTCAGTCTGGGGCAGTGAAGCCCTTGTGACAAGAACAAAAAAAAGAAGAAGAAGAAAAACACATTTATTGAATATTTTGCAATACAACTTCATTGAAAACATTATTATAACAGCAATATCCTGGGGTCATTGTTCCTGTTTATTTCATATCCCAGTGTTTTTCATACTTTATTTCCAATACATGTCCTATTTTGATGGCAATATTTTCTTTTTTTAAAATTTATCTATTTATTTTTTTGATGGCAATATTTTCAGATGATTTTCTTTTAATAAAGGTACATGAATGGTATACATTTCAAAAGTCTAACTATAGAATTTAAATATCACATTTCACTGTGGACTCTGTAACTAAAAAAAAAAATTAATTATGTAACTTAATTGTAGACTTAATAGTGTAATGCCAATCTGACTTTCATTTTTTGGGGAGGGTAGCAAAAGTATGTTTTTCTTTCTTTTTTGGAAAAATGTAGATATTTCTATTTAGTCATATATATATTAATATTTATTTATTCCTTTTTGTTGCCCTTGTTGTTTTATTGTTGTTGTAGTTATTGTTGTTAATGTCATTGTTGTTGGATAAGACAGAGAGAAATGGAGAGAGGAGGGAAGACAGAGGGGGAGAGAAAGACAGACACCTGCAGACCTGCTTCACTGCTTGTGAAGCGACTCCCCTGAAGGTGGGGAGCCGGGGCTCAAACCGGAATCCTTACGCTGGTCCTTGCACTTTGCGCCACATGCACTTAACCTGCTGCACTACTGCCCGACTCCCCTAGTCACATATTTTATTATCTTAGATTGCATAGGTTATAGATTCTTTTTAAAAATTTAACTAAGGAGAATATTAGGTAAGTTTTCTAAGTATGTTTTTTATGTTCGCATTACTTATCAATGTCCTCCTCCTAGAATTATTTTCAAGACGTATTGGCTATTTGCTGTATAACTTTTGTATTACTTATCTATTGTCTCAAAGTTTTAATCCCTATATTTGTTTTGTTTGAGTTCTGGCAAAAACTTCTTTAACTCTTTTCAGATTAACTGAATTTGCTTTCCATAATATCCAATGCTTTCCAGTGGGTTTGAATATACAGAAATTACATCTTCTCTTTTAAAGTTACTTACTTCTGGCTTTTTCCTTTCTCATGGATCATCTTATTTCTGATGTAGCATCATCTTAAAGTTCACTGAAATTATTAGCTAGACAGGTGTTTGCTTAAATAATTTCAATAAACATTGACATTTTTATTTCTTTAATTAAAAATTATCTTTATTTGTTTATTGGATAGAGACAGAAATCAAGAGGGGAGGAGGATAGAGAGGGAGAAAGACAGAGAGACACCTGCAGACCTGTTTCACCACTAGCAAAGCTTTCCCCCTGCAGGTGGGGACTGGGGGCTCAAACCTGGGTCCTTGTATTGTAACATTGTATTGTGCATTGTAACAAGTGCACTCAACCAGATGTGCCACCACCTGGCCCCACCGTTTCTTTTCTACAATTGCCATATTTTGCAGTTTTTTAAAAAATAAAGTCTTGGTTCTTTTTTACATTATTATTTTTTTTGGAGACAGAGAAATAGAACAAAAGATAGGAGAAAGAGAGGGAGGAATAGACACCTCCAGCCTTCTCCACTATGTGTGAAGCTTCCCACTTGCAAGTGGGAACCCTTGGCTTGAACCAGGGTTCCCGTGTATGATAACTTGTGTGTTTTTACAAGATATGCCACGGCCAGGTGAACCTTTTTTGGTAATTTCTTAAAGAAAATTACCTTTACTCCCTCTATTTTTTTTTTTAGAAGAACCCATATCTGTTTGAAAATGTCTATTTTATTCACATGTGACTTCTTGGCTAGATAGTATAACATTCTAGGTCATAAATTTATTCATCAATGTTCACCATTTCATGTTGCAGTCTTTGCAGACAACCTGTGTTTTTTTCCCTCACTCATATTTTTATGTGCTTGAAATTAAAATCTTTAGCCACTAAAACTTTAAGAATCAGTTTCTTGTAATTAAGCAACTATTAATTTCTGTCATTACTTAATGAGATTATTGAGTTTTCTTGAGTTAAACAAGTTTTCTTCTATAAAGTCTTGGAATATTTTTTTAGACTACTCTTTAGCAACCCAAATTAATCTGATATATTGCCTTTTAAATTGTCATTTATCATCTCTCTTAGCACTCTTTTTAAATTAGGGGATTAAGGGCTTATAGTAAATACAGTTATTGATATATATTATATAATATTATAATATAATCATATTATATTATGTTATATCATATATTATATATATCATGTGTTAAATGTCTCAGTTTTCTGCAAAACGCTCACCCCCAGATTAAGTTCTTCTTCACCATCATGCATCAGGACCTGAAAAGACCTCCCCCTCACCAATCCTTTATTTTGGTACAATACACCAAAACCAGTCCACGTTCTGTTTAGTGTTTTCCCTTTCTGTTTTACTTCTCAACTTCTATCCATAAGTGAGATCATCCCATATTTATCCTTCTCTTTCTAACTTATCTCACTTAACATGAATCCTTTAAAGGACACCCAGGATGAGGTGAAAAAGGTAAAATCATCTTAATAACTGAGTAGTATTCCATTGTGTATACATACATTATATCTTGCCTAGTCACTCATCTGTTGTTGGAAACCTTGACTATTACAAGTTGTACTGCTATGAACATAGGTATAAACAGAACTATTGAATGGGTGTGTTTGATTCCTTAGGATAGATTCCCCAGGAGAGGAATTGCAGGGTTATAGGGTAGGTGCATTTCTAGCCTTCTGAGAGTTCTCCAGACTGCTCTCCACAGGGGTTGGAAAAATTCATCATTTTACCAGCGGTGCAGGAGGGCTCCTTTGTCCCCACAACCTCTCCAGCATATTGTTACTATCCTTTCTGATGTATGACATTATCACAGGAGTGAAGTGGCACCTCATCATTGTCTTGATTTGCATTTCTCTGGCAATCAATGACTTGAAGCATTTTTTCTTTTTTTTATATTTATTTATATTTATTTTTCCCTTTTTGTTGCCTGTTGGTATGCTTTTAAAAACCCCTTCTGTTTCATTTGGTTTAATGCCCCCTGCTTAACACTGCATTCTATTTACATAACACTGTATTCTATTTACATAACCTCTGTTAACAAGCACCACCCTCCCTCCAGGGCATTGGTGGTTCAGTGGTAGAATTCTTGCCTGCTCCACCCCCTCTCCTTGTCATACCCTGATTTTCACCAGTCACTTTTCTCTTCACCCTCTCTGCGTCGCATCCTGTTCCCACCCTACTGGGCTAGTATATTTATAAGGACAAGATTGTTTGTAGTTTTCAGTTTAGCTTAGCTCGGCTTAGATTGTGCTGCGTCCTGCATGAATAAAGAGAGACTGCGTACAACCCAGCCATGAGTCCGGGGTCATCTGTTACCCGCCCGTGAAGCCAGCCTGGTGAAAACAACATATGGTGCCTACAACGTAGGACTGAACCTGCGCAACTCCCAGATAAGTGAAGACTTTGCTTACCTATGCACTATGGTCTTCCCTTCTGCTTACGAAGAGGTTTGCCAAAGCCTCTACTGTTCCATCATGAGACAGTTACTCTGTCTCTGGAACATTTTGCTCTGGGCCACACTTTGTTTCCCTGACCGGGAACTTTGGTTTCTTGTGACCCTAATCATAGAGCTTGGGAGATGCACTGAGATTTCTCCTTGGACTTTCTGGATTCCCTCTCCCATGTTTCCTTTGGAAAAAGGACTACATTTTGCTCTGGGCCACAATTTGGTTCTTTATGACCGTGATCGTAGACCTTTTGGGATATGCATGGGGATTTCCACTGGGACTTTCTGGACTTCTTCTCGCATGTATCCCATGGAGAAGAACTACTCTAATTTGAGGAGTGTTCTCCAGTACCCTGGCAGTCCCCAAGAATGGAGACACATGGTTAGTTCTAATCTCCTGATTGGATTCTTTCTTCGATGGGAAGATGCTGGGAAATTATGCCGATGCAGTCACATCTGCCATGTTGTTTCCTCAGGCTACTGCTAGTTCCTGCGAGAGTTGGGACATTCTCGGAGTGCCTGTTCCGCCATGTTATGCTCTCAGGGCATTGTCTATATCCCCGCGATATTTGGAGTGCTTTGGTTACTCCTCCCCCCTCCCATTCTCACGAGAGTTATCATCCTATCCTGGAGTGCTATGGTTACTCCTCCCCCTTCCCATTCTCGCGAAAGCTGCTCCTATAAAAGCCTTTCTTCTTCTGCACCTCTCTCTCTTGCCAGCGCTTCACTCCGGTGTTCAGACGCAGGAAAGGTTACTGCGTGAGGCGGCCATTTTTGCTACCTCCACGTGGCCCAACCTGCTTCTCTAGCACCCAACTCTGAGGTGCCAGCGCAAATAAAGATTTGTGTTTCCTCTTCCCTCCGGACCCCCTCTCTCTTCTCCGCGGCCTGAGCACAACAACATCTGGCTCAACAACATCTGGCGCTCAATGTGTCCCGCACTCACACCCAGCCTGAGGTCCAGAAAGGCCGCCCAGACACAGGTAAGTGGCATCCGCCCGCCTTTGTGGCCCCGCGTTTCCCTCCACCATGGGAATTTTTTCATTTTATGAGGAGGTGTCCCAGTTATTAATTCCTTCTGCACTGGGACAGATTCGTGCTCTCACAGATGGTTTAATTTTCACTACCCCTTGGATTTTTATAACTGTGGTTGCCACTTACAAGATATGTACAACGTGGTCTGCCATGAGGATAAGTGACCTTGAGGCTGAGAAACGAGTTAAAGCACATGTGCTTAAGACTCAGATGCCCTCAGCAATCAGCAGATAGACCCAGAACTTCCGTTCCCACAGACATGTACACGTGTTTGGAAGCTCCTCCTCTGACCCTGCCCCCTGCAGCCCAGGGTTCAGCTTCTCCTGAGATACAAGAGTTAAGAGATATGTCTTTACAACCTAAACGCCCTAAGCAATTTGCAATAAGAACCCAAACTTCTGTCCCTGCAGACACATGCTCAGTTCCTTCTGCGGCTTTCATGACCCCTTCACCTGCTGTCCCTGCAGACACGTGTTCAGTTCCTTCTGCTTCTCTGGCCCCGTCCCCTGATTCCCCTGAGGCTTCTGGTTCTCTAGCCCCTCCTCCTACTACCCCGGTTTTGGCTTCCCCTGAGGCTTCTGCTTCTCTGACCCCACCCTCTGCTGATACGTCATCATTAGGAGACCTAGTGGCTGAGGTACGGGTGTTAAAGGCAGCATTTAAGGACTTTAAGCCATGTGCAGTCCACCCCAAGAGCTCCGTCACCATAGATATGCATGCAGTTTCCCCTGCGGCCACTACAGCAGATCCCATGGCACCTTCCACTTCTCTAGCACCCTCTCCAGCACCATCGGACCAAATCCACACCTTCCTGGTAAACGTGGCCCCTTCTAAACAAAACCCTCAGCGGTGGCAGCCATACTCCTCTAAAGTGCTCAGAGCATCAGGCAAGCGGTCAGGGAAGACGGTATGCATGCTCCATGGACCAAGTCCGTTTTAAGGAGTTTTTACCACCATCTTAACACGCCCCAAGATTGGAAAGATCTGGCTTGTGCTGCACTCCCAGACCCCCTCTACCTACAGTGGAAGGCATGCTTCCACGATGAGTGCTATAGACAGTCGCAGTAAAATAGTAACAAACAGGTAGAATGGGATTCTGACGCTTTGTTTGGAGAAGGAGCTTATGAATCTGGAGCTCAGCAGGCAGAAGCCAGATTTCCAACCGGTTATTTTGAACAGGTACGCATCTGCGCAACACAAGCATGGGAAAGGGTGACCCCACCTGATGTAGATTCGTCAGTTCCCATTAACTCTCCTCACCAAGGCAGTGATGAATCATTAGCAAGCTTCATCTCAATGGTGATGACAAGTTTAGAGAGAAAGGTTTATAATCCTGACGTCTGCTCACTACTCCTGCGCTCTATTGTCTGGGAAGGCATGATACCATAATTCCATCAGGCATGCCTTAATCTTAAATACCTACACCCAAATAATTGGATTTTAGAGACACAGGAACTTACATCAGGCAATTATGGGGCATCCGCTACGACACAGGTTTATGCAGTTACCCCATGTAATCAAAACGGGGCCTGCTTTCAATGCAGTCGCTAAGGACATTGGCATAACCAATGTCCTGATAAGCTGCGACCATGCCTCCAGTCAGGGAAACCCCACCTCCAGTTAGAGCGACCACGCCTCCAGTCAGAGCAACCCCGCTTTCAGTCAGGGAGCCAGAGGCCACGTACTGTTTGTCCAAGATGTCGTAAAGGGTTTCACTGGAAGAGAGATTGTTGGTCCAAATTTCATAAAGATGGCACGCCCCTGAATGGTACAAATTCAGGGCCTGAGATTTTGTGGACCACTCCTGTTTTAGAACGAGGTCACCCTTCTATGACAGTAAAGATTGGCAATATTCCTTTTAAATTTTTGATTGACACGGGGGCAGCAAAGACAATTTTAAGGCAAGAAGAGGTTCCCCAAGATTGGGAACTCATCCCTGGACCCAGTTTACATGGAGTAGGAGGGGTGATCCAATCATTTAGCACATGAGATTCGCTCATGTGGGAAGACCGGAAGGTTCTACCGGACACTTCCACCCTTTGGTAGCTAATATTAGCACCAACCTATTGGGCAGGGATATTCTGGAATGTCTTGATGTTAGGATATCCACAGATGCCTCTGCAGAGCGTAACACTTGTTCCCGCAAGACCAAGTCTAACCAGCACCCCCAATACTAAATGCCACTGTTTGTAGCCAAACATCCCACTTAAGCTGGCTTTCTAATGAGTCTGTCTGGGTGGAACAGTGGCCTTTACCTAGGGATAAGCTAGAAATTTTAAAAGAGCTCGTCCGAGAGCAGTTGTCCTTGGGACACATTCGTCATTCTCGAAGCCCATGGAATACTCCTGTCTTTTTGATTAAAAAGCGCTCGGGAAAATGGTGCCTCCTCCAAGATCTCCGTGCAGTTAATAAAACCATGCAGATCTGGGGCTCCCCCCAAAGGGGTTTGCCTCTTGCTTCTGCAATTCCCACAGGAATTCCAATCATAGCTATTGATATACAAGATTGTTTTTTCTCTATTCCCTTACATCCGCAAGATTGTAAACGTTTTGCCTTTTCTTTTCCTTCTGTTAATAACGCCAGCCCTGCTGACAGATTTGAATGGGTGGTGCTGCCCAAGGGTATGGCCAATAGTCCTACAATTTGTCAAGAGGCTGTTAAATCTGCCCTTGTCCCATATATTAATAAGGGCCTTAATGTTTTTCATTATACAGATGATATTTTAATATGGGGAAAATCAGATACAGATCTCTATGCCTTACGTGATTTTCTCATTCCTGCATTAAAGAAAAGCGGCCTTAATGTAGCCCCTGAGAAGATACAGCTAATCCCTCCAATATCTTTCTTAGGTTCAGAGATTTCTTTAACGCAAATTCGTCCCTCAAAACCTAATGTCACCTTTCCTTCTAACCTTACTCTTGCTTCTTTACAAAGTTTTCTAGGAAATTTAAATTGGCTTAGGCAGTATCTCTATCTGCCTACAAGCTGCCTCCAACCACTGTTTGACCTGTTAAAAGGAAACAAACAGCCCTCCTCAAAACGTAAGTTAACTCCTGAGGCCTCCTCAGCACTGGAAAGGGTTAACAAGGCCCTCCAGGACAAGCACCTTGTTCGATTCTCTCCCTCCTCTCCGGTAAACCTTCTAATCTTCAACTCCACCCCCACAGTAGTAGGGGAATTGTGGCAAGACCATGGGGTTCTTGAGTGGCTTCACATGCCAGGAGGAACTCCAAGACTCCTCACTGAGATAGATGCGTTAGCATTCATGGTTCGCCAAGGAAGAAATAGGTCTGTGCAGGTCTTAGGGAAAGAACGGGATTTAATTATTCTGCCCTTTTCTCTCACAGATACAGAGTGGCTCATACGCCATCATTCCCGCTTTGCCATAAGCTTCATGGGGTTTCCAGGACAACTAGATAACCATTTTCCTTCTAATAAATTGATAGGTTCTTTACCTCTTTTGCCTCTACTAGCACCTAAACTTTTCTCTCGAGATCCCATTCCTTCTGCTCCAACAGTCTTCACTGATGGTGGAAAAAAGGGAGCTGCTGCCCTTATATATTACCCAGACAAACAATCTCCTAAACTTCTCTTTACTGAGCTTCCTGAGAATTCCCCTCAGTACAAAGAACTTTATGCTGTTTTCCTTGCATTAAAAGCTGTACCAGAATCCTTCAACCTTTTTTCTGACAGTGTGTATACTGTTAACTTACTTCCATGGCTTGCTCATTCCTATGTGAAAATTGATGACAACCCACTTTCCCCTGTCTTGATTCAAATCGCCTCTATGCTCTCTTCTCGAACCCAACCACTATATATTCAGCACCTTCATTCCCACAGCCCTCTTCCTGTTTCCCTGTCCGAAGGGAATGCTGCAGCTGACCGCCTTGCCTCTACAGGAGCTCTCCTAGTCTCTGTCTCTGATCCTGCTGACTTTCATTCCCTAACCCATGTTAATCTTAAAGGCCTTCGAGCTCGATTTCCTGATGTTCCGTTACCACAATTAAAACATATCCTAGCTACATGCTCTTCCTGTGCAAGTCTCATAAAAACACCTGCTATTCAGACTCTTGGTGTTAACCCCCAAGGCTTAAAAGCTAATGCTATTTGGCAAATTGATGTCACCCACATACCAACTTTGGCAAACAAAAATATGTGTTTTTCTTAATTGATACCTTTTTCTAAATTTATGTGGGCAACAGCTCAGACAGGAGAAAGCTCTAAAAAGCTTATAAGCCATATGCTCTCCTGTTTTGCTGTGATGGGCTTACCTCTTCAAGTGAAAACTGACCGTGGACCAGCGTTTACCAGCAAACAATTTAAAGATTTTTGTTCCCTCTGGAACATTACTCATACCACAGTCATTCCCTATAATCCACAGGGACAAGGCATTGTCGAGAGGGCCCATCAAACCCTTAAGGCTCAATTAAATAAAGATAAAGGAGGAATATACCTCCCAACATCCAGCTAGCAAAAGCCTCAACTACGTTAAATCTCTTTAATATTTATAATAACTCGGACTTACCTCCTATTATTCTTCACTGGCAAACACCATCTACTCTCCCATCTATTAAGGTCAAATGACCCATCTATTAAGGTCAAAGGACCCACTCGATAAAATTTGGAAAGGGCCTGACCCTCTATTGACCATGGGAAGAGGTTTTGCATGCATTTTCCCTCATAATTACTCTAAACCTGTCTGGGTTCCTGCCCGCCATGTCCAACAATACCTTCATGATGGCACTGTTATCCCTGAAGAACATGAAATACAAGAGGAATAGATGCAGGATACATCCCAGGATCCATAATATGACATGGCAGAACCTACAAAAGTTGGCTCACAGAGCCCTCTCTCCTACCCCTTCCCTGAATGTCTTATATTATGACTGGCCAGTTGTGTTTTGTGAGTGAGTGTGTTGAATGACCAAAAATTTTTGTATGACCCATCTGCTCAGAGTACTCTAAATGTTAAAACCATTGTCACTAACATGTGTTATCTCTCTAAGTAACCTGAGTCTGCTTATAGTCCAAAGTCAATTATAGTAAACCTCTAACTTGTTACAAGTTTTTTTTTTTTTTTCACAAGTAAGTGATTACAGCTATCAAGCCTTCATATGAGAAATCATCTGTTCATATGGTAAGGTATTAAACTGTAAGAAGTTCCTCCAACCTATGTGAATTAACAACATTCACATATTCTTGTAAACTTAACTGGGGTATCTTGTCTTGCCACCATAAGCCATGCCTTTGTCAGCCAACAATTTAAAGATGTTTCCCTTTATAATATCACCCATGCCACAGACATTCTTTACTACCCCCAAAGACAAATGGCTGTTCCCCTAGACATCACATACACTGACTGCTTCCCTTAGACTTAAGATATGATCCTACCTCTTCATACCAATAGATACATTCTCCCTTCCTTACCTGTCTACCCTTAGTTGTAGGACCCTAGTTTGTTTTACTTCTTCTGCTCACAATAGGTCCTATAATTTTTTTTAACATTCTAATTAATTTATTAATGAGAAAGAGAAGAGGAGAAAGAAAGAACCAGATATCTTTCTGGTACACATGCAGCCAGGGATCGAACTTGGGATCTCACACTTGAGAGTCTAACGCCTTATCCACTGCGACACCTCCCAGACCACAGTCCTATAATTCTTAACAAGCTCATGGCCTTTTTCGGCAACAGATTGATGCCATAAAGATGCAACCTATACAAACTCACTATCATAGGCTGGACATGGCAGAATATGAGTTGCTGTGGAGGATTTGCCCCCCTCCATCAGAACGTCCACCATGTAGAGGGCTGGCTAGCCAATGACGGATAAGAGGAAACTAGCGCTATCCAGTCAACCTAAGACAGGGCACCTGGTACTACTGGGCAAAAGTGACCAGGTGTTCCAATGACGGGTAAGACAGAAGGCTAATCCCCAACCTAAGACAGGCACAGTCCACCCTGCCACAAAACAAAGTCCACCAAACATCAAAACATGACATAAGACAGGGGAACATGTGGGGAGCCACATGTGCCCTCAAGGTTGCTATTGGCATGGCCATAGAGTTTATGTTAAAAGATAGTTCCTGGGAATCGGGCTGTGGCGCAGTGGGTTTAGCGCAGGTGGTGCTAAGTGCAAGAACTGGCTTGAGGATCCCAGTTTGAGCCCCCGGCTCCTCACCTGCAGGGGAATCACTTCACGGGCGGTGAAGCAGGTCTACAGGTGTCTTTCTCTCCCCCTGTCTTCCCCGCCTCTCTCCATTTCTCTCTGTTCTATCCAACGACCACAATATCAGTAATAAAAACAATATAATTACATACAATAAAACAACTAGGGCAACAAAAGGCAAGATAACAAAAAAAAGGGATAAGATAGTTCCCACTTCCCTACACCTTAGAGTCTTTGTTAAAAGATAAGTTCTTTTTCCCCATGAATCACCCAGGACCTTCCAGATAACGGCTGACTACCACGACAAATAACATAAAATATAATCATAAATGAATAGGAAAGATACATCCCCCAATACTCAATTGGTCAAGGCACCAAACCTCTTTTTCTATAAAGCATTCAAATCAAATGCCCTGCTAACCACGAGAAGCAGATTGTGTTTATTCCACAGGAATCCCAGAAAAAAAAACATCTGGACCCCTGCACACCCTGACATCACCCACTAGATGGCATGACTACAGTAGCAAACCCCCGAAACCCTAGATGTCACCTGACGCGATCTGAAGAACCTGATTCACAGACTCCAAGGACAGAACTTTTTTACTGCCTGTCTGCCTTTCCTGCTTCTGCTTTGACCTGTCACGTTTTGGCAGTTCCAGCTCATAATCTAAAGAAAAGCAGAATTCCAGAGGCTGCCCTTCCTCATGCAGCATTTCATCCTCTGCCATTTCTCCCCCTAGTCACCTACTTTGGACTGAGACTTTTATCGGACTTGCTGGTATACACTTTGGACACTTTAGACAATTTTACAGCAGCTTTCTTCCCTTCACGTTGCTGGTTTTTCATAGACTGACCCTGAGTAGTTCACAGACTTTACACATTGTTGCCCTGGGAATTAGATTAAAGGAAAGGGGGAGATTCTGGGAAATTATGCCGATGCAGTCACATCTGCCATGTTGTCTCCTCAGGCTACTGCTAGTTCCCGCGAGAGTTGGGACATTCTCGGAGTGCCTGTTCCGCCATGTTATGCCCTCAGGGCATTGTCTATATCCCCGCAATATCCGGAGTGCTTTGGTTACTCCTCCCATTCTCACGAGAGGTATCATCCTATCCTGGAGTGCTATGGTTACTCCTCCCCCTTCCCATTCTCGTGAAAGCTGCTCCTATAAAAGCCTTTCTTCTTCCGCACCTCTCTCTCTTGCCAGCACTTCACTCCGGTGTTCAGATGCAGGAAAGGTTACTGTGTGAGGCGGCCATTTTTGCTACCTCCATGTGGCCCAACCTTCTTCTCTAGCACCCAACTCTGAGGTGCCAGCACAAATAAATATTTGTGCTTCCTCTTTGCTCCAGACCCCCTCTCTCTTCTCCGTGGCCCGTGCACAACAACATCTGGCTCAACAACAGGAAGACACTTTTAAAAATGGGTGCCTTAAGCAATACAATAGGAACAGTCAGAAGCACCCTAAATGGAATTTTGAAGAGCTTTTTGGACTAGGACGCCCTCCGGGGACTCATGATACTACATGGTGAGATCTGTTTCATAAGAGAGTGATTTGAATGACTGAATTTTTGTTTGACATTGACTTCAAAAAAAATGCTGGACGCAGGCATGATTTCTAGAGACATCCAGAAACAATCCAAAAAATTGTTTTTCCCTCCTTTGATTTCTTTTTTACGTTTAATCCTGAAACGGTATGAGTTATGGGTGGGGCAGATAGTGCAATGATTATGTTAATTATTCTCATGCCTGAGGCTTCTACCGTGGTTCTTCTGTTTACCTTTCCACATTTTATTGAGTTTAAACTGTTTAAACAACCTTAAAATCATACTAGAAAGGACTTCCAATTATAATGGAGTTATCAATTATAGTAAACTTTTAATCTGCTACAAGTTTTGTTTGACAAGTAAGTGAATTTCAGCTGTCAAGTCTTCACCTGAAAAAGCATCTACTCAAATGGAATTCCTGGAAATCCATTTGGATACTGTTCTCTGACATCGCCCACAAGATGGAATGACTACAACACACCCCCGGAAACCAATGAGGTGACCTGGCACGACCTGAAGAAACAGATTCACAGATTCCAAAGATCACTCTCTACAGAAAAGCAGAATTCTGGTGGCCGACATTCCCCATTGAGACAGACATGCAGCGTTTCATCCCTTGGCATTTTCTTCTGTGGTCAGCTACTTTGGACTGACACCTCCATCGGACTTACTAGTACACGCTGCTATGTTTCTCAAAGACTAACTTCAGCCAATTGCCAGAAGAATTTAAAGACGAGTGCTGTCTTTGTTGATCTCACAGCAGCCTATGACACGGTCTGGCACTGTGGTCTCCTGGTCAAGATCTCAAGATGCCTGCCTCCATGGGTGGCCAACACTATATCGTTTCTTTTCCATAACAGAAGACTCCGGGTGCATCTGGGTGACAAGTCTAGCAGATGGAGACTTGTCTCAAGTGGCCTCCCCCAGGGCTCTGTTCTGGCTCCTACGCTATTTAATATTTACATCAATGACCTCCCAGAAACTTCTTCAAGGAAGTTCATCTACACTGATGACATCTGCTGTGCAACTCAGGCATCCAAGTTCGACATCCTCGAGGAAACACTCACGAAAGACATGTCTCTGATATCTGATTACTGTAAAAAATGGCGACTAATCCCTAGCACTGCAAAAACGGTATCATCTGTTTTCCATCTACACCATGCCTCGGCCTCGCGTGAGCTTAATGTGCAGCTTGGCGATACGAGAATACGGCATGAAGCCCAGCCAGTCTATCTTGGCGTTACTCTCGATCGCACCCTGTCATTTCACAAACATCTCATAAAAAAACTGCAGCAAAGGTGGGCGCGAGGAATAACATCATTGCAAGACTGGCCAGCTCCTCATGGGGCGCGAGTGCTTCCACACTACGATCATCATCTCTGACATTATGCTATTCCACTGCAGAATACTGTGCCCCAGTATGGTTCCGTAGCCCCCATGTCCACTTGGTCAATTCCAAATTATATTCCTCCATGAGGATAATTTCTGGAACCATCCGTTCCACCCCGGTTCCCTGGCTGCCAGTTCTTAGCAACATCGCCCCGCCAGATATTCGTCAGGATGCGGCATCATCTAAGTTCATTTCCCACGTCTACGCTCGACCGGACCTGCCAATATACGCGGATATCTTTGCCCACCCTGTCCAACGCTTGACGTCTCATCACCCAATCTGGTCCCCTACGCCTACACTGAACTTCTCTGTTCCAGACTCTTGGAAACAGAGTTGGCAGTCAGCTGAGGTAAAGAACAAACACCTCATCACAGACCCCTGCAAGCGTCAACCGTCAACCCGGCTTTGACCTAGCACGTTATGATTGGGCCCTCCTCAATCGCTATCTAACAGGCCATGGCCGGTGCACCGCTATGTTCCATCGCTGGGGAGCCAGAGACGACCCAAACAGCCCCTGCGGCTACAGACAAACTATGACCCACATAGTCAACGACTACCACCTCTCCAGATTCAAAGGAGGTCTCGAAACTTTACATCAGGCTCAACCTGATGCTGTTGACTGGCTAAGTAAGAAGGGCAAACGCTAGAAGAAGAAGAAGCCAATTGCCTTGAGACTTTATAGACCATGTTCCCTCGCCTGCAGGCTCTGCTTCCAGAGGTAGAAAACTCCCCCTCCTTATTAGGTTATGCCCACAGAGGCAGGATACGCCCTTTCAGGCAAGAGATGCCCCCAGAGGCATGAAGCGCTCCCAGAGACAAGAAATGCCCTTTCGCCTGCTAGGCCTTGCCCTTTGAGGCAAGAAACGTTCCCCTTGGCATCACACTGGTTATTGCTGCTCGCCTATTTTGTTTTCCATGTCTTATGCCAGTTCTTTTGAAAACGCCTGTACGATATAGGTTTCTGTTCACCCACAATCCTGATACTATGGCCATTAGTTAAAAAGAAAGGGGGAATTGTTGGTATGCTTTTAAAAACCCCTTCTGTTTCATTTGGTTTAATGCCCCCTGCTTAACACTGCATTCTATTTACATAACACTGTATTCTATTTACATAACCTCTGTTAACAAGCACCACCCTCCCTCCAGGGCATTGGTGGTTCAGTGGTAGAATTCTTGCCTGCTCCACCCCCTCTCCTTGTCATACCCTGATTTTCACCAGTCACTTTTCTCTCCACCCTCTCTGCGTCGCATCCTGTTCCCACCCTACTGGGCTAGTATATTTATAAGGACAAGATTGTTTGTAGTTTTCAGTTTAGCTTAGCTCAGCTTAGATTGTGCTGCGTCCTGCATGAACAAAGAGAGACTGCGTACAACCCAGCCATGAGTCCCGGGTCATCTGTTACCCGCCCCTGAAGCCAGCCCGGCGAAAACAACAGTTGCCTTTGCTGTTTTCTATTGTTGTAGTTATTGTTGATGTCATCATTGTTAGATAGGACAGAGTTAAATGGAGAGAGGAGGGGAAGAAAGAGGGGAGAGAAAGATACCTGCAGACCTGCTTTACCACCTGTGAAGCAACTCCCCTTCAGGTGGGGAGCTGGGGGCTCGAACTGGGATCCTTACACCAGGCCTTGTGCTTTGTGCCAGGTGCACTTAACCCACTGCACCAACTCCCTGGAGCATTTTTTTTCATCTTGTTGGCCTTTTGTATCTCTTCTTTGGCAGATATTCTGTCCATATCTTTTCCTGGATGGGGTCATTTTGTTGTTGTTGCTGAGTTTGGAGAGCTCTTTATATACTTTGGTTATTAGCCTCTTGTATGATGTATGGCATGTAAAGATCTCCTATTCTGTAAGAAGTCTTTTTGTTTGGGTAGTGGTTTCTTTTGCTGTACAGAAGCTTTTCAATTTGTTATAGTCCCAATGGCTTATTTTTTGTTTTTGTCTTCCTTGTTACTAGACTTGTGTCACTGAAGATATCTTTAAAACTTTGATGGAAAAGCATTCTGCCAATATTTTCCTCTAAGTACTTGATAGTTTCTGGTCTAATGTCTAAGTTCCTGATCTGTTTGTCTCTTAGAACTTTCATCTAACTTACTTTTCTATTCAGATTGTGAGAGTTTCAAACATACTTTCATTATTTAATTTTCTGCTTTGTCAATTCTGCTCTTTATTGCTTCTCAAGTGACTTTAAATTTCCCATATTATTTTGTATTTCTTTAGTTTTTCTATGTCCCTTGTTTTTTCATTTCTTATTTTATTCCATTTCACAAATTTCTTGTATTTTAAAAATGTGCATTTATTTTAATGAGAGAAACACAGAGAGAAATGGGATAAAGGGAGAAATGTGATTGAGAGAGGGGGGAGGGAGGGAGGGAGAGACAGAAGAAGAGATGAAAGAACTATTCCTCTCTGGTTTATAGTGGTGCTATGGATTGAACCTGGGACCTCAAAGCCTCAGGCATGAAAGTCTTTTGCATAATCACTATGCTATCTCCCCTGCCACAAATTTCTAGTATTTTTGAACTGCATTGATATTATAAAGTATAGATCGCTAGGAGTGATCTTTTCTGCTGTTGAAATTTTACAGTAAGTTTTTTTTTTCTTCTATCAGAGAGACATAGTTTCATCACTTATTTTAGGTTGGTTAAATTTGATAGACAGCCTTTTCATCCTTTACTATGGGAAGGTATGATTAGATCTAATGATAGATATTTAATGATCTAATGATATAATGATAGATATGTATTTCTAATGATCTAATGATAGATATGTAGAAAGATACATAGATGGATATAAATATAGAGATACTTGGCAGTGCTCACATTTTTATGCTTCTTTTTAAATTTTTTAAACATATTTTTTAAAATTTATCTTTAGTTATTGGACAGAGACAGCCAGAAATCGAGAGGTAAGGGGGTGATAGAGAGGGAGAGAGATACCTGCAACACTGCTTCACCACTTGCAAAGCTTTGCCCCTGCAGGTGGGGACCAGGGGCTCGAACCTGGATACCTGCGTATTATAATATGTGTGCTCAGCCAGGTGCACCACCACCCAGGCCCACAATTTTAAGCTTCTTTAAGAACTTAATCTGAGGGAAAAGAAATTGGTCTTGATGATTAAAGTAAGTTGATGTTATTGTACTATCAATTTGGGGGAGAGTAGGGTATGGAATAGACTTTTATTATTTCTCACAAAGGAACTTCATCCCCTCAGGATCAGTGTGTTTGTTTTGGACATGGTTCATCAATTCCAACTTGATATCTGTAGAATTTCTTTGATCTGGTCTCTACTCCAAATTCACTTGTGTTATATCTGACCTTGTCTGCATTTTCACCTACATAGATAAAGATAGAACTATACCAGTGCCCTGAAGACCCAGAATCTATGGAAAGGATTCAAATATGCTAGACAGAATCACTAGCATGAAGATGCCTGGCATTCATGAGCTCTCTTATGGCTAAGTCTCCTCACTGTTTTCAGCACAGCTGCTCCTGCAGATGTGGATGCATAATGGTGGCAGGGCTCCAAGGAGATGACCCACATGCCTCTTATAGCCCCGTTCTTCACTTTATATTCACTTCCAGTTTTTGGATTACATTTGGGGCTTCTCCAGTATCTTCCTCTACATGTTTTTTTACAGTTTGGCAGTAGAGTTGAAAGTAGATGCTGGCTGACCTCCTTCAAACTCAGCCCATCTGCTTTATCTCCTGTGAAATTTCGTCCAAGTGTGCTGCATGTCAGTGACATTGTCCTTAGTCATGGACATAGTGCAGGCTTCCCCTAGATATCTCCTTCAGACTTTCTTTCTGGGCATTGGGGAACAGTTTTAGATAATAGTGGAGAAAATAAAATTAACAGCTTATGTTTAGCTTCTTTTTCAGAAGTCATGAACAAATATTCTTTCCTTTCTGATCTCCTATTAAGCCTCCCAGCTTATTAAGTTTGGTTTTTGCACTTAGGGTGCCCTGAATTAGCATTTCCAAAAGACACCAATGTCCTTGTGTTGTTAAAATTCGGAGGCTCCAGCTGGCCGGGCTAGCTTCACGGGCGGGTAACAGAGATGACCAGAGACATATGGCTGGGCAGGGAAGCTGTATTTCTTTATTCAAGAACAACGATTCATAAACTAAACCAAACTAATCACCAAACAGAACTCTGCTGTCTCTTTGCGGCGGCGCAAGCACTCTCTCTTACTCTGCAACTCTGGAACTCTCTCTCGGGTTCCCAGGGGCGGGGCCAAGCGGGCCCAAGAAACTAACTGGACTGATCCAATTCTCTTGGCGGGGGGAGAACTAGAACAACCCAAAGTAAAGCATACAACATCCTTGCTTCTGATAAAGCACATGACCAATCTCAGCATTCTGTGGTATATATTTATAATATACATAAATACAGCAGATGATAGTGACTCAGCAAATTGACTTTTGAACTTCGGTTATTTCAAACCTATAAAGACTTAGTATATACAAGATTTCGCATTTATCAAGAGCTTACTCACCAGAAGGCATTGTGCTAAGCACTTACCACTCAATGGCATTTAATAATTAATGATAATAGCTAGTAGAATACTTTATCTTTGGTAATGGGACTCAGTGCTGGGCACACTACTCTATATGATTAATACTATCAGCTTCCTTTTTATAGATGAGGAGACTGAATTTACAAAGGAGTAACCTACTCAAGAAAACACAGCTAGTAAGTAGTAGGCTTGAGATTTGATTGAAGTTCAGAGAGAATGAACAGTTTTTCCAAGGTCACACAGCTTGATAAAATGTTGAGATGTTGGAGGTCTGGCAGTAGGGCAGCAGGTTAAATGCACACGGCACGAAGCACAAGGACAGGAGTAAGGATATTGGTTTGAGACCCTGGCTCCCCACCTGCAGGGGGTGGGTTGCTTCATGAGAGGTGAAGCAGGTCTGCAGGTGTCTGTCTTTCTCTCCCCCTCTCTGTCTTCCCCTCCTCTCTCCATTTCTCTCTGTCCTATCCAACAAGGACATCAACAACAACAACAATAATAATAATAACCACCACAACAATAAAACAACAGGGGCAACAAAAGTGAATAATAAAATAAAAAGGGGCTCCAGGAGCAGTAGATTCATAGTGCAGGCATTGAGCCCCAGCAATAACCCTGGAGGCAAAAAAAAAAAAAGTTGAGATGGTATTTAAAAACAGAGAAGGCTGATCTCAAAGCTGGCTCCCTTAACTCTTGGTGCTTGAGCTTCACTGCATTCCTGAGGCAGTAGGGCACATTTCGTGTATGGAATTTTGACAGAAAGGGAACAAAAGGCAGTACTGGCAAATCCCTTAACTTACACACGTATCCACATGTATAATAAGACATGTACTCTATTTGGAGAGCAATTTTTCTGGTCCTGCCATTGAATACTTTAATTCTCAAACATATCTCGTTTTCTTCTCCATTTAAATACAAGGAAGGGTAACTTTTTTTTTTTCATCTTTTCATAGGGTGAGGCCAAGCAATTATTTCACATTAATGGGCTATGAGTGGAAAGTTTGTGAGTCACTTCCAATTGGAGCATTTCATTGCTAGTGAGAGACACTCAGCATTTTCTTCTCTTGTAGCCATGATGACAAAAGCTTATATTAAGAAGGCTCCACTAGGGAATCAGGCGGTCAGGCGGTCAGGCGGTCAGGCGGTCAGGCGGTCCGGCGGTAGCGCAGCGGGTTAAGCACAGGCGGCGCAAAGCACAAGGGCCTGTGTAAGGATCCCGGTTCGAACCCCCGCCTCCCTGCCTGCAGGGGGGTGGCTTCACAGGCGGTGAAGCAGGTCTGCAGCTGTCTGTCTTTCTCTCCCCCTCTCTGTCTTCCCCATCTCTCTCTATTTCTCTCTGTCCTATCCAACAATGATGACATCAATAACAACAATAATTACTACAACAATAAAGCAAGGGCAACAAAAGGGAATAAATAAATAAATATTAAAAAAAGAAGTCTCCACTAACCTGACTCCTAGAACAAGTACTATCTAGAACTCTACTACATTTATAGCATAAGCTGCCATTATAAATACAACTGTCTTTTTAAAAAATATTTATTTATTTACTTATTCCCTTTTGTTACCCTTGTTGTTTTATTATAGTCATTGTTGGATAGGACAGAGAGAAATGAAGAGAGGAGGAAGACAGAGAGGGAGAGAGAAAAACACCTGCAGACCTGCTTCACTGCTTATGAAGCGACTCCCCTGCAGAAGGGGAGCTGGGGGCTGGAACCGGGATCCTTCCACCAGTCCTCCCACTTTGTCCCACCTTTGTGCTTAACCTGCTGTGCTACCGCCCAGCTCCCACAATTCTATCTTTTTTGTTCTGTGTCACTGAAGAATTGCTTGTTGCCACGGCATAACCTAATACACTCTGACTGTATATTCTAATGCACATTTATATTTTTCCTATCTTTTTGAATAGATCAAGAGTCAGAGAGGCTTGGGTTTGAGTTTGAGTCTGAGTTTTGCCACTTAAGAGTGCTGTTGACTAACATGTCTAAACCTCGGTGTCCTTGTGTGTAAACTGGTGATCATGACTGTACTGACATTATATAACTATAAAAACTAGATGGAGTCATGCAGGCGAAACAACTAACCACAGTGTCTGGCAGGTAGCAAGGACTCAGTAAATATTACATATTATTTCTTCTTATTGTTGATTCTACTTGTCCCTTCCCCAGATCTTGTAAGAGTCTTTAACCTTGGCTGCCTAGAGTCCATCTAATGTCTTTCTACCTAATCATCATCATCATCATCAATTGGGACAACTTCCTGATTTTTTTTTTACATTTCTCGCAGCTCCCAGAACAGGACATTGCTTGCAAGAAGCATTGTCTTATCTATGCCTTCAATAGAACACACACTTGTGACTAGAATTGAGAACACATTCATGCTAAGTGAATGAAAGAATCAGCTCAGCCAAACTGAAGAAATATAATCATTTCTTCCCACCACCCCCCCTCCAGTATAAACCTGGCGTGTCTGGGAAACATGTCAGGAAATGTTCAGATACCCACTTTGTCTTGTGTTGCCAAGTAATCTCTAGGAGAGGAGAATTTAGTTCTTTGGCCATGAATCAAAAATAGACACACATTTAAATTAGCATAAAGCAAATCCTATTTGCATTTTATGTGACAGCCAAGTCTCACTAAAGGATGCCAGAGTTTATTTCTGGACCACTGGGAGTCCTTTAGCATTTGGAGATAATTACAGGTTATCTTGGGACGGGTGCCTTCCTCCAACACTCTTGGATGTTATTCCCAGCGTGACAATGAGTTTTACCAGCTCTCTATTGCTAAAAAAACTAGAGATAATTACTTGGCTGAACCAGGCAGAAATATAAAACAAAACAAAACAAAACACTTATGCCTTATTTATTTTTATCTTTGTCATATCTGCCAAATCTTATAATTGTAAACAGTCCTACCAACTATCACCTGGTATGATAAGTCCTCTTCAACCCAGGAACCTAGCTGGAGGAGCATTTCAAACCAACCATAAAATCCAAAGGAATGAGAAAAGCAAGGAAGGAGGACAAAATATTTTTAAAATTTATTCCTTTGATAGAGACAGAGAAATCAAGAGGGGGAGATAGAGAGAAAGATAGACACCTGCAGCACTGCTTCGCTGCTCATGAAGCTTCCCCCTGCAGGTGGGGAATGGAGGCTTGAAGGCAGGTCCCTACCCATTAGAACACATGTGTTCTATGGAATCCTCTACTATGTGCCCCCTGCCCCAAATCTTAGAATTATTTTTATAGCCTTCTTTTTCTTGTTATTGTCAGTGGAACTTCATCACACTAGGCTGACTTTTTTTCAGCTAGAGACTGAGACAAAGAGAAAGAAAGACACCACAGCACCAAAGCTTCCTCCAATGCAACGGAGGCCAGGCTTGAACCTGAGCCAAGTGCATGAGAAAGCAGTGCACTATCCAGGGGGAATATTTGGCTGGCCTTACTGTTGTATTGTTTTTCTAAGATATCTTCTAATGGACTCTATTTTCCTTATTAAGAGCCAACTTTCCATTTTTGTTGCTTGAAGCCTTCTTTCCAAGTTTTTCTGGAAACAAGCTACATCTGTGTAGCTTTTAATATACTATAAAGTTGAGTTTCCTGTTTCCATTAGATTCACTCTGAACAAATTACACTGGGTCACTAAGTGCACCATAATCAGATGAACCCCAAAACACCGTAGACTTATATAATATGACCACTAGGTCTATGAAGCTTCCCTGTGGGCTGCAAGGGGTGGAGTCGCTGACATTTTTAATCAACTGCAGCTGATTTACAACAGACCAGTAGCTCCTCAGTGAAGTAACCTGAATTGCCTTATGTGCCATCATTTACTAAAATGCTGATGCACAAATTTTTAATTCCTGGAATCTACCCAGTTCCTCTAGCTGTATTTCCATGTGCTTCTCATTACAACCTAACAGCAAAGTACAGAGATGAGCAGAAAGAGCTGGGAGAGGAGTCAGTAGCAGATATCCTCCCAGCTCTGTCACTGGCTGATCCTAGATCTCTGAGCAGCCCACTTAAACTAGCAGGTTGTAACAAAAAAAGTTTAACAGTTTCCTCTTCTGTAAATTAGAGACAGTAGCACTTGCAAAGCAAGGCTGTCTTTGGGCACTTGAGAAATAGTGTGACATTTGGCAGGCTTCAGTTCCAACCCTAAAAAAGTAGAAATAGAAAGCTGTGGGGGAAAGAGAGAGAGAGAGAGAGAGAGAGACCTGAAGCATTACTTCACTATTTGTGAAGTTTCCTCCCTGTAAGCGGGGACTGGGGGCTTGAACCCAGGTCCTTGAGCATTATAACATGTACTCTCTACCAGGTGCACCACCACCCAGCCACTTCTCTCCATTCTACTTCTGATGGATGTCTTTAAGGCACAAACAAATATAATCAGCACTCCTCATGACCCTGATGGAGAATCTCCTTTTTCCATGTGAATAACTAGCAGTTAAATATAAAACAGATCGCAAACCATAACAAAGGGACTTTTCAAAGTTAACCCAATTAACAAATAATGTGATGATAATATTAACTATTGATTGTCTTTTTGAACCCTAAGACAGCAGGAACCTCACATCTTCACTATAGAGCCCCTACTTGCCCCAGTCCTGGAACCCTTGGATAGGGCCCACTTTCCCGTATGCATTTCCCAATCCAAACCAAATAACATTGCATCTGCCGATCACAACCTAACCAAAGCAACGATTGCTACCTCAACATGCTTCACCTCAGAATGTATCCAGAGACTTCATGTGTGGAATGACAACCCTTCAGCTTCATTACTCGGGTGAGACCTTTCCTTTAATAGTACACTCTAATTTCATCTCAGGTAGTTCACTTTCTAACAAAGTCCCATACCTAGATATACACCAGTTTTTTTATGTGCACACGTATCCATAAACTACTGCAAAATATATACCTGAAAGCAGGACTACACTAGAGTTTGCAGTGAGTACCTCCCTAACACTTCCTCTCCACTATTCTAAGCTTGGGATCCATGATTGCTCAACAAATTGTTTGGCTTCATATGTTAACTCTCTTTTCAATCACCAGGTTCCAGATGCCACCAGGATGCTGGCTAGGCTTCCCTGGATTGAAGACCCCACCAATGTGTCCTGGAGCTCAGCTTCCCCAGAGTCACACCCTACTAGGGAAAGAGAGAGGCAGACTGGGGGTATGGACCGACCAGTCAACGCCCATGTTCAGCGGGGAAGCAATTACAGAAGCCAGACCTTCTACCTTCTGCAACCCTCAACGACCCTGGGTCCATGCTCCCAGAGGGATAGAGAATGGGAAAGTTACCATGGGAGGGGGTGGGTTATGGGGATTGGGTGTTGGGAATTGTGTGGAGTTGTACCCCTCCTACCTTATGCTTTTGTTCACTAATCCTTTCTTAAATAAAAAATTAAAAATATATATATATATATATAAAACAGATCAATAGGTATTATAAAAGTATGTGCTGTAATGTTGGGCAGTACGCCAGCTCGCCCCTGCTTAACGCTGTGGTCTATTTACATATTCATAGTTTTACCTGAGACCCACCCTGCCTGCAGGGCACTGGTTTAATCCCACTGGTTCGCACTCTCTTTTCACTCTGCCCCCTCTCCTAGTCACACCCTACCACTTCCTTCTTGGGATGTATAAAAGAATCTTCTTTTCTGATTAAACACATTGGATCGCCTTCCAACTCCATGAGTCCCAGAGTCTCTCTCCTGCGACTCTAGCCCCACACGAGTTCCTGATCCCTCTCCCACGCAGCAGCCTAGGTTGGCTTCACTTGGTTCTCTCCAACCCAGAGAGCACGTGCTCAGGAAGAAGCACCCTCAGGCTATCCTGGCACTGTAATAAAAGCAGAACCCAACAAGACAAGAAATATGTAGTTATGTTCATGGGTTGGACAATGAGGTGCAATAACCTCAGAGAACCCTAGGAAGACCTAAAGGAAGCAAGCTGCTCCCTATTTTGTCTAACTAGAGGCCCTCCAAATCTGACTTTTAAAATCTGATTGAATTCTCAGCAATCTACTTTTCCTGACTATACCAGAAAAGCATGCTTAAATGAACATGAAATTCCATCAGTATAAAGCCCTGTGAGGCCCAGTCCACCAGTCCCCACCAGCCCCATTGCCAAAGCCGCTAATAATGCCCTATTGTGTTACTGTGGTAGCCTAGGTTGTCATTATGAAGTCTTTGCTCCTGGTTGAAAAAACATGACATTCCATTAAATGTATAATCTGGGCTCCCTCCAGGCCAGATATGCATCCTGCTTAAAGCTGAAATGAGCTGAGATTTCACGTTATGGAAAAGAGAACCATTGGAGGGGAGAGAGGAAAACAGAGGGGTGGAAGAATGGCGAATTCAGTGCCCTGTGATCCATTGGTTTCAGCCTGTAGACAGTGTTTTGCTGGCCAAAAAGATCTTAGAAACCCAAGGAAACTGAAACAAGTCAGCATTCTTTCCTTCTCCAATCGGCTGTGGTTGGATGCTGGACAGCACTGTTTGAAGAAGTTCTTTCTAGGACAGAAGAGACCATGTCTTTAGGCACTACATGTGGCCTCTTCACCATCATTGCCTCTTAGTCCATTTCCAGGAAGCTCTGGGTTCAACAATTACACAATTAGCCTTAATCAAGATGACAAGCTGGGGGCCAAGTGGTGGCTCATCTAAAAAAAAAAAAAAAAAGTTCACAGGCTACCATGCATAAGGACTGGGGCTCAAGCCCCCTGGGTCCCAATTTCTTTAAACTTGTGATACATGTTGCCATTATCTTTTTGTCCAATCTGGTGGCCCAATATAACTACTTAAATTTAATTAAACTTAAAAATGAAAAGTTCACTCTCTTGACTCTCCTCACTATCTTTCAAAAGATCAATAACTAAACATGGCTAATTGCTACATGATTGGAAATTACAGTCACAGAGCATAGGAAGTGATGGAAAGTGTAAATCTAGGAAAACTACAGAAATTCGTAGTTTTCATAAGATCCAGCTATATCTATTGCCTACAAATTGGACTGAATAATGTAAGGTTAAAAATCTCTGCCAATTTAAAATATATTCTGTTTGATTTCTTCACTTCTTGGATTACTAACAGAGTTGAACTAGTTTATAGGCTTTTATATTTTTGTGTGAATATTTATGTAGTAAGCCTATTTTTTATAGGGATATACTTATTGTAAATGATGTCCAATTAAAATTAAATTTGTCAAGGCAAAAAATAAGGAGCTGAAGCAAGGCATTTATTCTTTTGCAAAAGGGCATGCCGCCAACAGTGGCCTGGCCATCAGGCAGCAGTGTGCCCCCCCCTCACCCTTCTCCCATCTTTTATACCTGACTACACAGAACTGACTCTTCCACCCCTGGGCTGGGCTTCAGAGCTCATAATCTCCCCATTGTCTAAGTAAAGAAAGGAGGAAGAGAGTCCGAGGGTCTCTGTTGGAGGATTAGCAAGTACTGCAAGGAACTATTATCTGACCTAAAGAATACAGAACTGCTGGCCACAGGTGGTCATAGATAACAATTTATAAAGAGAATTGTTGTACTAAATAGTTGTTCTATTTGTGTTCCTTTGAAGAGAAGACCTAACCATCTCTCACAAACTTTCCAAAACTGCTTTTTACATTAGAGCCAGTATTTAATTTCACATATGGGATCTAGGAAACAAAGCAAAGTACAACACAGGGTGAATGCTCAATAGACTTTGTTTATGGCAGCAGACTTGGGGAGTCAAAAGGGGGAGGGAAGAGCAGTAAGGGGAGGTTGGGGCTCTAAGACCTCATGGTAAAATAGGATGACGATTTAGTGGAAGGTGAAATGTATTGATATCTGTGTTGGGGGAATGTGGACCCATGTGACAATAACAATCCTATAAACCAACATCCCTCAATGATACTGAAGTTGGGAAAAATTTAAATGGGATAACAGATGTTATAAATGTTTTAATTGTGGCATTTTATTATAGAAATATAGCATTTTAATGTACTTGAATCTTTTAATATCTCCTTTATTGTTTTGCCCAGTTTTAAAAGCTCCAAGCCTTATATAAGTATGCATATAAGTATTTATGTAATTTTTCTTCTAATTCTTTCATCATTTCACAATAAACACTTAAATTTTCTTTTACTTATTTATTTCATCATTTTATTGGAAGAGTTAATAGCTTAAGTATACTTGTTGACACATGGGTACAATTTCTCATCTCACCATGATAGGTGTCTGCAAAACACTCTCACCTCCAACCTGGGTCTTTTTCCACTATCATGCACCAGGATGCCAAAGCCTCCCACCCCCAAACACTTAAATTTTCAATCTCCCTAGAATTTAGTCTGGCATGTGATAGAAAATAAATCAAATCGGGAGTCGGGTGGTAGCGCAGGGGGTTAAGCACACTTGGCGCAAAGCACAAGGATTGGCGTGAGGATCCAGGTTTGAGCCCCCAGCTCTCCACCTGCAGGAAAGTCGCTTCACAAGCGGTGAAGCAGGTCTTTCTCTCCCCCTTTCTGACTTCTCCTTCTCTCACGATTTCTCTATGTCCTATCCAACAATGACAACATCAATAACAACAATAAAACAACAAGGGCAACAAAAGGGAATAAATAAATATTAAAAAAAGAAAGAAAAACAGAAAATAAATCAAATCTTTTCCTTTTCCCATGTTACCAGGTATTTGCCCAACAATTTTTTTTTTAATAACAAGTTAATTCCCCATTGATTTGAACATTCACTAAATGCTTATATTTCTCTGGGTCTACATACACCAGTAATTTAGCCATTACAACTCTTTTATTATCTTGCCTTATATAGTACATTCTAATGTTTGGAGTTACATATATTTCTGTTACATGTGTGTTTTTTTCCATTATTCTTTTATAAAAAAGTTTAGTTCTTTTTGTCAGTTAAAATAAAGCTAGACTCATTTTGTTAGCTTCCTCTCTCCACCAAGATAAATTCTTTTGAAACTTTCATTTAAAGGTTTATTTGAATTTAGAAGGGGTAGATAGTATAAAGGTTATGCAAAGAGACTCTCATGCCTGAGGCTCTGAGGTCCCAGGTTCAACCTCCCCACACACACACCATCATAAGCCAGAGCTGAACAGTGCACTGTGAGGGGGAAAGGAGAAAATTTATTCTTCTCTACTATATAGAGTCATCCTATTGAGGATATGATGTTTCTCCTTCTCCTTCTCCTTCTCCTTCTCCTTCTCCTTCTCCTTCTCCTTCTCCTTCTCCTTCTTCTTCTTCTTTTGATATCCTGAAGGTTTTTGCAGGGAGGGCTGAGGAAGCACAATCAGGACCTCTCTGTAGACATTATCTTTGAATCTGTGAGCTGGTGCTCCCAGATACTAGAAGTAGCAAAAGAAATTCCACTTCTGAGCACTAAAATATATTTTCAGTATCCACCTTCTCATAAATCTGCAAGAATGAGATCTCACTTTTCATCCAAAGAATCTGGAGTTCAAAACAACCTTGACGGGGGAAAAAATCAAACTCTTGGGGCAACTGCAAAGCACATTTGGTGTCTAGCTAGTCAGCTTATTTTTCAGGACTCTTTTTTTTCCAATTCCCAAATACTTTCCAGTCTGTGAAATTAATCTCCGCACCACTGTAACTGCGAGAGCTCTACAGGCACTGGAGAGCTCACAGCTTTAATGGGCACAGACCTTCTGGGAAGGGCGCTTTTCATTGCTTATCTGGGTTTTAGAAGCATGGGGCTTCTTTGGATGGCTGTGGTTTGGCAAATCTAAGGCGATTTGGGAAGTGTAATTGCACTCACTGAGCTCCATATTGAAGCCTAACCTCTATCCACTTCTGAACCCAGGGCTCCTGCATCACCCTGGTAGCCCACTAGTCGAATCTCCTGGAACTTGAATTTGCTTATTTCAGGGGTTCTCACGCCTACGAGAAGGAGGAGGAAAAGGATACCTAGCCGCAGCTATTTTTTTTGTACTGTCTGGAGACTTGGGGGTGTCATCACCACGGTGGAACTAGGGGAGGATAGGGAAATGGAAGGGGTTGGTACTGGTATCTCCTGGGGTACAGGAAAATTCACCCATCTTACAGCGAACAGGATGGACCCACAAAAAAGTAGAAGCACTACCAAACACATACGTATGAACGCTGAAGTTGAGAAATCCGCCTTATAGTCTCACAAAATGCCCAATGGTCAGCATGCATTGTTATTAGAAACAAAGTCAATCCCCTATGAATAGCATTTTTAAAAAGACAGTATGCCTCTTTCGACACGCCTTAAAGTTTTGCAAGTCCTTCTCACAAAGGTGAATAAGGCAAACGGGGAGGATTTGCAGAAACGGAGCTCAATAGCATCCTCAGGCTCCTCGCAGAAAGGTAGCAGAAAAGACGCCAGCTCCGGGAGCTACAGGGAGCAGCGACCCAGGCAGAGGCAAAGGACCGGGAGGCGAGCTCCACCACCAAGCAGACAAAGGTGCAGCACCGGGGCACCGGGCACCTTCCCGCCGTCCCTTCTGGTCGTGGGAGATGCGCGCCCGTCCCAAAGCGACCCCACCAGCAATCCCAGCCTAGGAAGAAAGCATCATCGGTTCATGCTAGAGAAGTGTAACTCTTGACACTCACTTGTCCAAAATGAAGTACAGATCAAATCCCCCGTAGCAGGCGGGGGCCCCTTCTTCCCGGCGACCCCCTTGCCCGGCGCAGAGGAGCACAAATGTGGCCAGAGAGAGACACTTGAAGCCAATGCCCAGGGCTTTCTGCTCCACGGTGGCCATGACCTGCAGCCCAGGCTTCTCCCTTTCCCGCGCTCCTCGAAGTCGCCAGGACCCTCAGGGGCGCGCCATCCGAGGGGACCCTATTCCCCGGGCGCTTTATTCCCCTTGCTTTCTCGAAACTCCCCGGAAGCAATTGTCTGGAGGAGTTCAAGGTTTTCCTTCTGATTTCCGCTACGATTTTGCTTCTGGGTTTCAGGTTTCAAGAATCCCAGGACTCTAGTCCACTGTTTTAAAGGGGCTGCTCCGGACTCAGGCCAGCCCGCTGCTCAGCTCCGCTCCCGAGGCTGCTCTCGGTTTTGCAATTGAAGCAGTTCCGTCCAGACAGTCCTTTGTCCCAGATTTCTAAGTAGTATGGGGTGGGTTTTCAGATTGTTCTTAGGGGAGTGCTTTGCTTTTCCGCCTTCCTTCTACAACCCTTAGTTGATTTGGGAACGTTCATAGGGTGCCACCTTGTGGCAGAAGATGGCGAAAGCGCCCCGAGCTTCAATATTTGTACCAGTGTGGCTGGGCACGTGTTTCCCTCCCTCTTTCCCAGTCTCCCACTTCCCTCCCTGTCTCCGTCTTTCTGTCTGTCTCTTTCTCTCCCCCTCTCTTTCTCTTCCATCTCTCCTTCTCTCTCTCCCTCCCCCCTCTCCTTCTCTTCCTCTTTTTCTCGCTCCTTTCCTTCTTTATTTCTTTTAAACATTTTACTTATTTCATTATTTATTTTTAATGAGTGCTAGAGTGGCCATAGCACTCCTGAGCTCTGGCTTAGAGTAGTGCTGGGGACTGAACCTTGGACCTCAGGAATGAAAATATTTTGCATAACCACTGTGCTATCTTCCTGTCCCCCTCCCCATTTTTCCCTATTCCTCCCTTCCTCCCTTCCCTCTTTCCCTTGGGCACTGTACCTTTCTTTCTCAATTACTTCACATTCTTAGTTCTTCTTAATCGCCTTTTTGTCCTCATCCTGCTCTTTCCTATTCTATGTCTGCTGGTAATGCCACTGTAAACACTTGAAGAGAACTTACTTCCTCCAAACACCTTAGCACAGACCCTAGGCTGAGACCTTTGCTAACAAGCAGTTGTAGACACAAAGTTAAGAAGAATGGGCCTTTTGTGATCTGTATCATACAAATGACCTTACTATATACATACTCTTAACTCTGATCTTAGAAGAGATTGTTGAAGTGCAAATATGCAGCTGAGAACTACATCAACCCTCCCACCAAGAAGATTGCTAGCAATCTACAGTGTCTTCCTCTCTAGATATCAGTATGTGATGAATTCTTGTTAGCCTTTGAACATTGTTGTTTTTTTTTTTTAACCTTATCTTTGGGTCTGTACAGTGGGTCACCTGGCTGAATGTACACAGTACAATGCTTAAGGACCAGGGTTCAAGCCCCTGGTCCTCACCAGCAGTGGGGAACTTCGTGAGCAATGAAGCAGTGCTGTAGCTCTCCCTCTCCCTCTCCCTCTCCCCCTCTCTCTCTCTCTCTCTCTCTCTCTCTCTCTTTCCTCTGTCTCCCCTTTCTATCTCAACTTCTGTCACTATGCAAATAAATAAATGAAATTATTTTTTAAAGTCAGAGGAAGTACATAACTTTGAAGGTATTATCTTCCAAACAGTTTGGGACTATTGGTTTGTTTGCTTGATTTTTTAAAGTGAGAGGTTGCCCTCTGTAGAGTGACTTCTGAACCATAATGGAGGGTGGGGTGGGAGAAGGGATTTAGTTCTTTATATGTCTTCCACTCAGAACTCCTCAATGTGCACTCACACTTCACTTTCATATATATATATATATTTTTTTTTCCTCTGAACTCATCTTCCTTCCACTTGGGAGCCTCTAAAACTCTTCCCAATGTGACCATCCAGATGGGTGTTCCCCTGCTGTGTGTTGGGGGAGGGGGGTAGTGTCGCTGGAATGCTTTTTTAAACAATAATACTGTTGCTACTGACTTTTGGAGAGTCATAATGTGCTACACTAACTCACATCCAAAAAATTATTCCCCATGTTCCTCATCTCTTGATATTAACTGATTAAAACTTGGACTTGGAGCTGGGCAGTTAGGCATCTGGTTGAACATACATGGTATACAATGAGCAAGGACCTGGGTTCAAGCCCTCAGACCCCACCTGCAGGGGAAAAGCTTTACAAGTGGTGAAGCAGTGCTGTATGTGTCTATCTTTCTCTTTCCTATCTCTCCTCTTGACATCTTTTTCTATCCAATATGTCAATAAATATAGAAAATGTCTTTTAAAAAAGGTCAATGCTGGGAGTCGGGCTGTAGCGCAGTGGGTTAAGCGCAGGTGGCGCAAAGCACAAGGACCGGCATAAGGATCCCCGTTCGAACCCCAAGCTCCCCACCTGCAGGGGAGTCCCTTCACAGGCGGTAAAGCAGGTCTGCAGGTGTCTATCTTTCTCTCCCCCTCTCTGTCTTCCCCTCCTCTCTCCATTTCTCTCTGACCTATGCAACAACGACGACAACAACAATAATAACTACAACAATAAAACAACAAGGGCAACAAATGGAATAAATAAAATAAAATATAAAAAAGGTCAATGCTAAAAATACTTATAAAACTCAGACTTACATATGATTAATAAGATATTGCAGAAATGTTGGTCTGTGACGTTCGAAACTAGCTCATAAAAGGTTTTGTGGTTTGCTTTTTAAAATTTTTTTATTATCTTTATTTATTGGATAGATACATCCAGAAATCAAGAAAGAAGGGGGTGATAGAGATGGTGAAACAGAGAGACAATTGCAGCCCTGCTTCACCACTCATGAAGATTTCCCCCTGCAGGTGGGGACCGGGGGCTTGAACCCAGGTCCTTGAGCATTGTAATATGAGCATTCAACCAGGTGCGCCACCACCCGGCCTCTGGTTTTGTGGTTTCCATGTGAGGCTTGGGGGTGAGGGGTGGTAGTAAGTTCCCACTCTCTTAGGGAAGTCACAGTGGGCTCCCCAGCACCGGGGAGAAAGTAGATTCCCAGGCCCTGTAGAGTGTTTCAGCACTGAGAGAAAAAGCCCAAAGGGCTTCCCAGTATAGAGTCTAACATGATAGTCATAGGAAAATCAGTGGAGCCCCATGAGCCAGGTATGATTATCTTTATTCGCAGAGAGCAAAGCAGGAGAGATGCTCGGTAGGGTAGGACACCACAGGCATTGGCACAGACTTCCCAAAGTCAACTACTTATATAGGTTGTTGGCAGAATCAATTGAGAATAAGTCATCCCCTTCTATTATTGGTTCTTGCAGTTGCATAGGGGTCTATACAGTTTATACAGGTTCTTGCATTTGCATAGGGGTCTATACAGTGCATTCTTGTAATAGTTGTTTTTTTCTCCTGAATACAATGTGGGCATCATGCGCAGAAGACCTTTCCTTATTATTGCCTTATTGGGAGTTCACTCCCATAGCACTACAGAAGTGTCCATGTGGTGAGAAACAGAGATTCCCTGGTGATGGCCATATGCATGTAGCATTTTGGAAGGCAGCTATGCTCACCACTATACCACCAACGCTTCTTGCATGTAGCATTTTGGAAGTGGCTCCTTCAGCTCCACTGGAGCCTTCAGATAGCTGAAGCCCAGTCAACAATTTGACTAAAACTTCACAAGAGACCCAAGACAGAATCACTCAGCTAAATTAATCCCTAACTCACAGAAATTATGAGGTGATGAATATTCACTAGTGTTTTAAACTTCTAATTGTAGTGGTAATCATTGTGCAATTATGGATGACTGGAAAATGGATATTAAAAATTTGAAAAATTTCTTTAGGAAAAAAATGCTTACATCTGTATTTCATACTTACTTTGCCATGCTCTTTCTCCCTCCCCCCTTCTTTTTATTGCCACCAAGTCTACTGCTAGGGATCAGTACCCATCTCTCTCAGTGACCATTTTTCGTTTGAGTGGGATGGAGGGGGTATAGAGAGGGAGAGAGAGAAACACCTACAGACCTGCTTCACTGCTTGTAAAGCTTCTGCCCTATGGGTGGGAACCAAAGACTTGAAGTGAGGTCCATGTTCATAGTAACCTGTGCTATACCAGCGCGCCACCACCTCACCCCTACCAAGCCACACTTTTCAAATAATATCTATTGACATCCATAGCAGGAATCACTGCTTTCAGAAAAAAAGATAGCTGGCAAGACATCAAAGTTTGAGTGTGGAAAGGAATACAGGAACAGAAAGTCCAGGGAGGTATTAAGAATCTGTTCTTTCACTATCATGATTTAGATCTATTGGTCCTTTATAGTTTGGGTGGCAGAAGAATGTTTTGAGAGTTTTACAGAGAAATTATTTTAGGAAGTCAGTCTGACAGGGAATCAGTAATACCCTAATAAAATTCTTCAAAGGTAGAGGTACCATTAATAAAGATAAGTGTGGGTGCAACTCTTAGAGGGAGAGAAAACTCAATATGAAACAAAGTTATGAGGAAGGAAGGATAATGGAAGAGCTTCCTTGAGACAGATAATGCTTTGCTTTATTTATTGACTTCAGCATTATTGCTGGGGCTTGATGCCACCACTAGAAATCCACTGCTCCCAGAGGCCATTTATTCCCTCCTTCCCTCCTTCCCTCCCTCCCTCCCTCCCTTCCTCCCTCCCTCACTCCCTCCATTTCCTTCTCCTCCTTCTCCTTCTCCTCCTCCTCCTCCTCCTTCTCCTTTTTTTTTTTTTTTTTTGATATGACAGAAAGAAATTGAGAGAGGAGGGGGAGATAGAGAAAGTCACCTGTAGACCTGCTTCACCACTTGTGAAGTGCCCCCCCCCCCCACAGGTGGGGAGTTTGGGGGGGGCGCTCAAACCTGGATCCGTGCTTAGGTTCTTGTGCCGGTCCTTGTGCTTAATACTATGTGCACTTAACTGGTTGCATTACTGCCCAAACCCCCTTAGATTTAGTCAGTCTTAACAGAGATAGGAATTTAAACAAGAAAGGGCTGGGTAGCACAGCAGATTAAGTGCATGGCAGGAAGCACACAGACTAGCATAGGGATACCAGTTTGCATGTGTGAAAAGCTAGATTCAATCCCTGGCATCACATAGACTGGAACAGTGTACTGGTTCTATGCCTTTTTCCTTCTATCTATCTCTCTCCAGACACATTTTAAAAAATTATCTTTATTTATTTATTGGATAGAGATAGCCAGAAATTGAGATAACATCATTGCAAGACTGGCCAGCTCCTCATGGGGCGCGAGAGCTTCCACAGTACGATCATCATCTCTGACATTATGCTATTCCACTGCAGAATACTGTGCCCCAGTATGGTTCCATAGCCCCCATGTCCACTTGGTCGATTCCAAATTATATTCCTCCATGAGGATAATTTCTGGAACCATCCATTCCACCCCGGTTCCATGGCTGCCAGTTCTTAGCAACATCACCCCGCCAGATATTCGTCGGGATGCGGCATCATCTAAGTTCATTTCCCACATCTACGCTCCACCGGACCTGCCAATATACGCGGATATCTTCGCCCACCCTGTCCAACGCTTGACGTCTCATCACCCAATCTGGTCCCCTACGCCTACACTGAACTTCTCTGTTCCAGTCTCTTGGAAACAGAGTTGGCAGTCAGCTGAGGTAAAGAACAAACACCTCATCATAGACCCCTGCAAGCGTCAACCGTCAACCCAGCTTTGACCTAGCACGTTATGATTGGGCCCTCCTCAATCGCTATCGAACAGGCCATGGCCGGTGCGCCGCTATGTTCCATCGCTGGGGAGCCAGGGACGACCCGAACTGCCCCTGCGGCTACAGACAGACTATGACCCACATAGTCAACGACTGCCACCTCTCCAGATTCAAAGGAGGTCTCGAAACTTTACATCAGGCTCAACCTGATGCTGTTGACTGGCTATGGAAGAAGGGCAAACACTAGAAGAAGAAGAATTCTGTTGCAGGGAAATTGGATTTTGCATCATTAGTTTATTTAAATGTTTTAAATAATTTAAATGACTCATGCTTTGTTAAGCTTATGATGAGAGTTCTTTGACTTACATTTGAATCCTTGAACTTGAGATCCCAGAAGCTCAGTGTTGCTGTTTTCTCTACTGTAAAATTACTTCTGCAGAACATATGTGTGAAGCAAGAAAACAGTGAAGAAATACTTGAAGGAAAGTGTTGCAATTCCATTCAATTCCCAAAAATGTTGATAGAGTCATGTGGACAACCCCATGTTGTGCTCTTTGGGGAGCAGAGATCCTGGCTGATCCACCCGGGCCCGGTGAGTGCTGTCAGACACCCCAATGGCTGTATATGCTAGCCTAATGACCTGTGTTCCTTGGAACTTGTGAGAGAATCCAGAGAATCAGATTCTCAGAGTGCCTTCAGAATATGGCATTGTGTTAGACTCAAAGGTAAGGATCATTTTCTAGTTGAAAACAGAAGGGTCATTCCAGTCCATTTGACCCTTAGTCTGCCAGAAGGAGAAGAAATGGGAAAGGGACATACATGCAGAGTTTTCAATGGCCAGTCCCTTTAGGCCTGGAAAGGGCTAAACCTTGCTGTCTACTTTTCCCCAAGGTGCTGCCAAACTATCCTTTACTTCTGACTTGGTGGACAACTCCCTCCCATCATCTTGTAAATGCACTGGGGAAGGGGCTGGTTGGTGGTACACATAGCTGAGCACACATGGTATCATGCACAGGATTCAGGTTCAAGTCCCTTGTTCCAATTTGGTGAAGGGTGGGTGTGAGCTGGGCAGCAGCTTCATGAGTGGTGAAGCAGTACTGCAAATGTCTCTCTTTCTCTCTCTGTCTCTATCTCTCAATCCTTCTTGATTTCTCCCTGTCTTTATCCAATAAATAAATGAATAAACTATATTTTTAGATGGGCTGGATAAGAAGCTGAATTAGTTTTGAGAACTTTGGCACATGGCTTTGATGTGTTGGAAAAAGGAAGCAGGACCAGCACCAAGAGTGAACTGGTGTAGGTTTGGGAAAGAAAGGGGCAGTGGTAGAGTAGCAGATTTTCTGTGCATCAGGGTTGATTTCAATGGCTAGTGGAGATGCTAGCATTTTCCCAGCATTCTGGTCCCCTACTGCTACAAAATAAACTACTTTAAAACGCAATGAATACAATGACTTAAAGCTACAGTCATGCAAAGATTCAGATTGGCTGCACATCCAAGCTGGTCATTCTCATGACTGGTGGTGACTGCTGGCTGGTAGCTGGGAACTCAGGTGGGATGACAGAGATTATTACTATTGGGTGGGGAAGATTAGCATACTGGTTATGCAAAGAGACTCTTATGCCAGAGGCCCTAAAGTCCCAGATTCAATTCCCAGCACCACCATAAACCAGAGCTATCTCAGTGCCCTGGAGAGAGAGAGAGAGAGAGAGAGAGAGAGAGGAGATTATTACTGTCATTATAAAGATTCGTTTTTATCATTTTATTTGGGGGGAGCTAGTGGTTTACAGTGAAGTTGTTGACATAAGGATTCAATTTCTTGTCTCTTCATGATAGGTGTCTGCAAAACACTCTCACCTTCAACTTAGATTCTTCTCATATTTTTATTTTTAAATTGACTTTATTGAGGAAATATTGTTTTACAAGACTGTTGATGTCTCAGTAGTGAATTGCACATCTTCCCCAAATATTGGTTAGCCAGTTAAGTTTATATAAATTAGTGTGTCCTTCCTATATAACTTGTCATTTCTGTAGATTGGTGATGGTGTCTCCTATGGGAATAGTTCAAGAGTATACATACCAAAGGACTTTGTCTTCTTATGTCTGATTCTTGGAAGTCCCAGAATATTACTTCTGCTTTTTCTCAGTGGTGTCATGGGAAGTCACTAAACCCAACTTGTTTCTTAAAGGAGAGAACAGACTTTGTGTTTTAATAAACAAACAAACAAAAAAAAGTGTCTGTACAGTGATGTTTCAGACATCTACCATAGCCTGAGTGGACTTCCATTGGAACATGATAGTAATATATGTAATGGAATACAATAAATAGTCACTAAATATCTACTTTTCACCAATACCTTTGCATTGCATTGTTACAGTACATTTAGTACTGAACCGTCTTCTTAGACATTTCCAGTCCACTTCCATGTTAACTATCAAGAGCAAGCAATGATTACCAAAGACATGGGCCCCCAAGGAACATACCTCAGATAGACATCCTAGCTTCTTTTCACCCTAAGGTCCATAGTCTCATCTGCTCTATTCCTACATTTTATTTGTCCCTATTTATTAAACATTCTGTCCTGTTTTACATCTTACTGCTTTTCAGCCATGAAGCTGCAGCTGTAACTATGATTCTATCCTGACTTCTCTGGGCAGCTGACCTCACAAAAGTGTCTTGAACTTCACCTCTCCAGAGCTTTATCCTACCAGGGAAAGATAGAAACAGGGGGTATGGATTGACCTGCAAATACCCACGTACAGTGGAGAAGTAATTAAAGAAGCCAGAAATTCCACCTTCTGCACCCCAAAAGCAACGTTGATTCATATTCCCAGATGGTTAAAGGATAGAAGAAGACCAAAGGGCTCTGAATCCCATTTCCACCAGGACCGAAAGCATTTGTCACCAGCAATCTTGTCTTTGTACTATCACAGAAAGGGAATTGAATCTGGAAAATACGAAGCGAAGCACTGTTTCCCTTATCAGAAAGAAGAGAAAAAAAGGAAGGACACTTGGAAGTAGTAGGTATAGGTGCAACTTAGAAAGGAAGTGAAGGCAGGAGTACAGAAAAAATGAGCAAAAAATAAATAAATGTAGATAGTTATAGATATAAAACCAACCCATATCTGTGACTATAGGAGAACCACTATAGTTCCAGGTGGAGGGGATGAGGACACAGAAGTCTGGTGGTGGGGACATTATAGAATTATACCCCTTTTATCTTGCAATGTTGTAAATTAATACTAAATCACTAACAAAAAAGAGAGATTCTCCAAGGGAGGTGCTGTCTTTTCCACCTCAAGTCCAGGAGAAGACACAGTGAAACAGACTGCAGCCAGCTGGGTTCATAACTTTAAGCAGGGCTGTTTAGCTGAGCCAAATCAAGGCCAGCCAAGTCTCAATTAGCAGACTACAGATGGATAAAAAGTAAATAAAAAAGAAGTCAGTTATTATTGAATGCTATTGAGATTCTATGCCTGTTTTTTATTTTTTCCAGGGAGATGAGCATTTATTAGGAGAAAATAAGGACAGAAACAGAGAAGAGCATATAAGCCATGCAGGCATGTAGACCCCTGAATAAGAGAATGACAAAGGCTGCCTGCTTATAATGGCTGAACACTATGGTAGGCATTATTAACTCTGTCCTCCATGTCCTCTGCCCCTGACTCTGAGCAGTTAATCACCAGCTTTTAAATCTGATTCTACTTAATTTAGCATCCCACACTGGCAGCCTCAATGGTATCACTAACAAGATATGGTTGAAAAGGGGTGGCTAACCTAGTTGCCGATACTACCATAATGCCATCGTTGACTTGGGCAGATGACCTTACCAGTGTGTCTTGGAACCCCACCTCTCCAGAGCCCTATCCCACTAGGGAAAGATAGAAACAGGGTGAGAGTATGGATTGGCCTATCAATGCCCATGTCCAGTGGAAAACAATTATAGAAGTCAGACCTCCCACCTTCTGCACACCATAGCGATCTTTGGTCCATACTCCCATAGGGATGAAGAAAAGGGAAGCTTCCAATGGAGGGGACAGAACTCTGGTGGTATGGAATTGTATCTCACAATCTTGTTGGTCATTATTAAATCACTACTAAAATAAATTTAAAAAAAGAAAAGGGGTGGGTAATCTCTTTACTGCCCTGATGAGCATTGTTTAGGGAACTAGTTTTTTTTTTCCTTTCTTCTTTGTTTCTCTAGGATATTCATAGAGCTTACTGAGTATTGGGACCTTGGAGTGAGTATGGACTGGGAGGAATGTTGCAGTCCTGGGTTTTACAGTTTCCTCAGCAGTTTCTACTGAAACTGGAGGGAGGGCCCATCTACAAGAGCTCAAGCATGAAAGGCAGCATTGTTGATCTGACTGCCTTTTTTGTAAGTCTAGCTAAAATACTCAAAAGGCCTGGAATGGGCTTTGGTCTCACAGAGATGAACTTGCTTACATATATTCAAGTGTGTGTGTGTGTGTGTGTGTGTGTGTGTGTGTGTGTATGTGTGTGTAAGTAAGTAATTAGAAGTGCATACCCTATAGCACTAATCTTTGCAACTTTTTTGTTCCTGAAAGTCCAAATTGCTATTGTTTATCATATAATCTGATGCAATTTAAATTTTTATAGTTGGATAACATTTTGTGGTTTATAAATCACTTCCATCTACATTTCATTTGCACTTAACAATAACAAGAAGCTTCATAAGAACTTTCTGTGGAAATAACATCACTTAATATCCTTAATAACTTCACTTACATGATACAAATAACAGCAGGGATGATTTTTCCATTAAGAGACAACCACCATTAACATTTAGTTATGTTTGCTCTTGTGCATGATATCATATAGATACATTTGGAATATATGTGTATATATATATACACATATATTCCAAAGAAAGGATCAAATTGCATGATAAGTTTATAATTTTTCCCTCCCAAATATTATTTTGCTATTCTCAACTATAAAAGAAATTATGTTATGCCAATATAGTGATTTTGGAGCAATTAATGTTTGTATAACACTAATCAGTTTTTGAATCCAACTCTCCTTAATTTAGTATCCCATATAAATTTCCTATATTTAAGTAATGAGAATTAATGACAGACTTGCTATTTATTGAACACCTAGCTTTTGCTTCTTCCTTCCATATCCTATGCTTGTTCTCTCAAGGAATGATATTATAGAAGTCAATGTGCTAGAGAAAAAGGACTGTACTCAGAATGTCAAACCAAACACCTATTTCTGGTCCACAACATTTATGATGTTGTTCTCAGTGAATTCTATTATATTACTAAAACTCAGTTTTCACATGAGCATCCTAATTTCTGCCTCATTCACTCAATCATTGAGGTAATTTAGAGTTTGGGTGGAGAAATGTACACTTATCATGTAGCTAGCAGATGAACAAATTCACATATTTCTGGACTAGAAATTGCTAAAGTCTATCAAGAATGAGAAAGATGATTCCTAATTTGATTTAATTGTTATTATTCATGATTTATCTAATACCTGAATTTAGTTGTATTTTTTGATTGGTTGTTTATAACTTTGGGATTTTTGGAATGGAACAGATATAAATACATACATATATATTTATTTTATTTTATTTTATTTTGTTATTTTTTTACCAGAGTACCACTCAGCTCTAGTTTATGGTGGTACAGGGGATTGAATCTGGGACTTTGGAGTCTTTTTGCATAACCATTATGCTATCTACCCCTGCCCAACTTTGGGATATTTGGAAAGGGTGAAATTCAGTTTGTAAATATACTGCCCATCAATATTAAAGTTCTTCGGAAAAATGGCCTTGGGGAGTCAGGTGGTGGAGCACCCTGTAAAGCACACCTATCACTACGCACTCAGACCCAGTTTCAAGCTCCCATTCCTCACCTATAGGGGGGATGCTTCGGAAGTGGTGAAACAAGTCTTCAGTTGTATATCTTTCTCTCCCTTTCTCTATGCCTCCTCCTTTTTCAATTTCTCTATGCCCTGTTAAATTAAAAAAGGAAGGAAAAAATGACCGCCAGGAGTGTTGTCTCAGTCATAGGTCATAGTGCAGGCACCAAGCCCCCCATTGATAACCCGATAACTCTGGCGGAAGAACAAAGAGAAATAAATAAATAAATAAGAGAGAGAAAAGAAAAGAGGGACTCTAAGTTAATATATGTAAGTGAGGAGCTGGGCAGTGGCACACCCAGCTGACTGCACATATTACAATGTGCTTCTACCTGCAAGGGAGAAGTTTTGTAAATAGTGCAGCAGTGCTGCAGGTGTCTCTCTTTCTTTCTCCCTCTCAATTTCTTTCTGTCTTAGAAAATCAAATAAAATATGAGGGGGAGAGAGAGAAAAAAGTAAAAGATGCATTTGTGAATTTTCTAGAGGGATCTGACTGCTGGAAGCTTATGTAGTTTAAACTATTTCATTATATCAGACATGCAACTGGGAGAAGAGAAAGATATTCTAATAGTCTGCTGGGGCTTATCTAAAATATTTTTTTGCTAATGTTTCCCTCCAAGTCAGGCTTGTAACAGGATATTATCTTCTCCTCTCAGATATATCTTGGGGTTCTGAAATCATTAAAGCTTTTGATGACCCTGCAAGCTAGGTCTGTATATTTTCTACATCTTCTTCTGACCCTGAAGGGCTGATGTACATAGGGAAAGACATGGTTTGGTTTGAATTATTCAGATTATGAGTAAACAGAATTGTAAATGGGAAACTCTAAATCCAGCAGTGATTTAGAGTTTTGTGGCCAACAGGGCTTGGCGCTGGCACAGCTGTAGAACAGCGGCTTCTTTCTGCAGACCTCTTGGCACCCTGATGCTGAATGAAATCATTTTCATTTACACCTCTCATCTGGGGACATGGGTCAAAGGTTGAATATTTGGAACCACAAACCTTAGCCTTGAGCAAGAGATGGTAGATCTCTGTTTTATGTTGGAAAAAGAGAGTAGCTTCTTTCTACAGCTCTACCCTTTTTGTCTTTATTATTCATCTTATTTTCTTATGTTTTTAACTTAAACTTGTGGCTAAGTTTTGAGTAAATGCCATGTATTTAAATATTAAAAATATCTAAAAAAAATCTTAAATGCATTTAAAGTATAGAAATAATGGACTTCCAGAGGCAGGGCTATGGAGTTGCAGCAGCTGTGTTTCTCTCCTCTTCTCTCCTGGGTCAACTACAAATACCAAAGGAGACCACCTGGGACCACGAAAAGGCAGGACTAGAACTACAGGAAAACACCAAATCACCAGTGAGTGCAAACTCCTGTGACTCATGGACAGAGAGGAGCCTAGGGAGAAATTAAGAGGCTGGTAACAGTCTGGCAGTTTACCAGTTGAGACACCACCTCCAGTCTGTTTCACCAACAAAAAGATGGCTGAAGGGAGGAGAGGACTCCCCTAAGACTCACCAAATGCAACTGTGAGTCTCCATTGCTACTGCCCTCAGAATCTGGAGGTGGGGGGTGAAGGCCCTGTGCTGACACCAGTGGACAGAGAAATAGCAAGGAAACTCAGGAGAAGATCTATACCTCGGTGGCCTAGCGGTGGGGCTGTGAGAGTCTCTTTGCATAACCACTGGAATATCTCTGAATGGCGTTAAAATATCTTCAATCTTTGATATCAATAAATGTAAATAGCCTGAATTCACCTATTAAAAGGCACAGAGTAGGGAGATAGATCAGAAAACACAACACAACAATATGCTGTCACCAGGAAACCCACCTAACTCAATAAGACAAACACAGACTCAAAGTGAAAGAATGGAAAACTATCATACAAGCCAATGGCACACAAAAAAGGGCAGGAACAGCTATTCTCATATCTTGTTGGTATGCATGAGACCCCTTCTGTTTCATTTGGTTTAAATCCCCCCTACTTAACACTATTCTTTTTTTTTTTAAATATGGAACGCTTCACGAATTTGCGTGTCATCCTTGCGCAGGGGCCATGCTAATCTTCTCTGTATCGTTCCAATTTTAGTATATGTGCTGCCGAAGCGAGCACTGCTTAACACTATTCTATTTACATAACCACCTCATTCTATTTACATAACGACTGTTAACAAGTTCCACCCTCCCTCCAGGGCATTTGTGGTTCAGTGATAGGATTCTCGCCTAATCTGCCCCCTCTTTGTCACACCCTGATTTTCACCAGTCACTTTTCTCTGCACCCTCTCTATGTCACATCCTGTTTCCACCCTACTTGGGAAGTATATATAAAGACAGCATTGTGAGTTTTATAGTACTTTACATTGAGTTTAGCTTAGCTTGTCTTAGATTGTGCTGTGTCCTGCATGAATAAAGAGATACTGCCTACAGTTCAACCATGAGTCCCTGGTCATCTGTTACCCGCCCGTGAAGCCAGCCTGGTGAAAACAACATAACCTGTCGAAAACAACATATGGCGCCCAATGTGGGGCCAGACCTGCGCAACTCCCAGATAAGTGAAGACTTTGCCTACCTATGCACTATGGTCTTCTCTTCTAGTTATGAAGAGGTTTGCCAAAGCCTCTACTGTTTCATCATGAGACAGTTACTCTGTCTCTGGAACATTTTGCTCTGGGCCACACTTTGTTTCCCTGACTGGGAACTTTGGTTTCTTATGACCGGGATCATAGAGCTTGGGAGATGCACTGAGATTTCTCCTTGGACTTTCTGGATTCCCTCTCCCATATTTCCTGAGGAAAAGGACTACATTTTGCTCCAGGCCACAATTTGGTTCTTTATGACCGTGATCGTAGACCTTGGGATGTGCATGGGGATTTCCACTGGGACTTCCTGGACTTCTTCTCGCATGTTTCCCATGGAGAAGGACTACTCTAATTTGAAGAACATTCTCAAGTACCCTGGCAGTTCCCAAGTATGGAGACACGTGGATAGTTCTACTCTCCTGATTGGATTCTTTCTTGGATGGGAAGACGCTTTTAAAAATGGGTGCCTGAAGCAATCCAGCAGGAACAGTCAGAAGCACCCTAAATGGAATTTCGAGGAGCTTTTTGGACTAGGACGCCCTCCGAGGACTCTTAATCCTACATGTTGAGATCTTGATAATCTGGCTCAAGTTGCGTTTCATAAGAGAATGATTTGAATGACTGAATTTTTGTTTGACATCGACTTAAAAAAAAATGCTGGACGCAGCCATGATTTCTAGAGACATCCAGAAACAATCCAAAAAATTGTTTTTTCCCTCCTTTGATTTCTCTTTTACATCTTGACATGAATCTGAAACGTTTAATCCTGAAAACTGTATGAGTTATGGGTGGGGCAGATAGTGCAATGATTATGTTAATTATTCTCATGCCTGAGGCTTTTAACCGTGGTTCTTCTGTTTACCTTTCCACATTTTATTGAGTTTAAACTGTTTAAACAACCTTAAAATCATACTAGAAAGGACTTCCAATTATAATGGAGTTATCAATTATAGTAAACTTCTAATCTGCTACAAGTTTTGTTTGACAAGTAAGTGAATTTCAGCTGTCAAAGTCTTCACATGAAAAAGCATCTACTCAAATGGAATTCCTGGAAATCCATTTGGATTCGGTTCTCTGACATCGCCCCTGGAAACCAATGATGAGACCTGGCACGACCTGAAGAAACAGATTCACAGACTCCAAAGCTCACTCTCTACAGAAAAGCAGAATTCTGATGGCCGACATTCCCCATTGAGACAGACATGCAGCAGCGTTTCATCCTCCGGCATTTTCTTCTGTGGTCAGCTACTTTGGACTGACACCTCCATCGGACTTACTGGTGCACACTGCTGTGTTTCTCAAAGACTAACTTCAGCCAATTGCCTTGAGACTTTATAGACCATGTTCCCTCGCCTGCAGGCTCTGCCCCAGAGGTAGAAAACTCCCCCTCCTTATTAGGTTATGCCTACAGAGGCATGAAGCACCCCAAGAGGCAAGAGATGCCCACAGAGGCAGGAAACGCCCTTTGAGGCAGAGATGCCCCCAGAGGCATGAAGCACTCCCAGAGGCAAGAAATGCCCTTTCGCCTGCTAGGCCTTGCCCTTTGAGGCAAGAAAAGCTCCCCTTGGCATCACACTGGTTATTGCTGCTCACCTATTTTGTTTTCCATGTCTTATGGCAGTTCTTTTGAAAACGCCTGTATGATATACGTTTCTGTTCACCCCACAATGGCCATTAGTTAAAAAGAAAGGGGGAATTGTTGGTATGCATGAGACCCCTTCTGTTTCATTTGGTTTAAATCCCCCCTGCTTAACACTATTCTATTTACATAACCACTTCATTCTATTTACATAACGACTGTTAACAAGTTCCACCCTCCCTCCAGGGCATTTGTGGTTCAGTGATAGGATTCTCGCCTAATCTGCCCCCTCTTTGTCACACCCTGATTTTCACCAGTCACTTTTCTCTCCACCCTCTCTATGTCACATCCTGTTTCCACCCTACTTGGGAAGTACATATAAAGACAGCATTGTGAGTTTTATAGTACTTTACATTGAGTTTAGCTTAGCTTGTCTTAGATTGTGCTGCGTCCTGCATGAATAAAGAGATACTGCCTACAGTTCAACCATGAGTCCCTGGTCATCTGTTACCCGCCCGTGAAGCCAGCCTGGCGAAAACAACATAGCCCGCACAAAACAACAATATCTGACACTATAGCCTTTAAAATCAATAAAATTTTAAAAAGATAGGGATGGACACTACTTAATGCTCAGAGAATCAGTCAATCAAGAGGACTTAACAATTAACATCTATGCACCCAATGAGAAGCCATCTAAATGCATCACACAGCTACTGAAAGAACTACAACAATATATTTAGATCAACACAGTCATAGTAGGGGACTTCAACACCCCACTCTCTCAACTTGACAGATCATCCAGATCATCAATAAAGACATGAGGAAGTTAAATGAGGAGATAGATAAACTAGGACTATTGGATATTTTCAGAATCATTCACCACAAGAAACTGGAATACATATTTTGCTCAAGTCCACATGGTCATTCTCAAGGATGGATCATATGTTAGGCCACAAAGACAGCATTAGCAAATTCAGGAGCATTGAAATCATCCGAAGCATCTTCTCACACCACAGGGAATTAAACTAACACTTAAAAATCAACGGAAGATTAGTAATAGTCCCAAAATGTGGAAGCTCAATAGTACTCTCCTTAACAACTAAGGAAGAAATAAAAATGTTTCAAGAGTTCAATGAAAATGAAGACATAAGCTATCAAAATATTTGGGACACATTTAAGGCAGTACTGAGTGGGATGTTCATAGCCTTACAAGCACACATTAGGAAACAAGAAAAAGCACAAACAAACAACCTCACCCTTTTTTTCTGGATTAAAACATTTCCAATTTTCTGTTTATCTGTAACATGCATGCTCATCCAAGTGCACCACCCCCCGGCCTCTGTTTATCTGAAGTTTGACTGTGTATATCAATTATAGAGCTGTCTTTAGAGAAGTTAGGTAGTCCTGGGAATATTTCTAAACTTGTGGTAAACAGAATCTGAAATGCCATAAATGGTGTTTTATAAGGGACGATCCTAAATATAGGCTAAGAGTTGGATCTAATGCTCTTTGAAAGTTGACCATCACTACATTGTACTTTTGATCCTGTGCAATCCAAACAGAAATAAGGGCTTTCAATATAAATTGAATTCAATGCCAATTGAGTTTATTACAATTTAAAGAAACCAAATATAACTAAGCAGGAATATTTTAGAATGACATGACAAAATCCCATCTTTTCTTCTGCATAGCATATTCAGATGTTCTGAGGAACTCCCAAAGCAACATTTTTTTTTTTTTTATATTTCCACTGTTCCTCCACAGAAGGAAACGTCTATTACCCAGAGTATACTGGTACTGAGGCACTTTGCTGAGAAAGAAAACAGACTTGCTCCTGATGAAAAGAAAGGAAAACAATATCAATGTCATTTCAAAGACTCTTTTGGGGGGAGATATCACACAATTTACAGATTAGTTATGTAGTAAATTTGAGATTGATCTCTTTCTATCTATGTCAATCAACTCAGAGATCTTTAATGTTGCTATTAGATTATGCATGTACAGAATTTCAGTGATTAAATTATTTAAAAAATAAAGAGCTTCTTTTGGAATTGTTTCACTTTATATTCTTTGCAATATAGATCGTGTTCACTCTAGATCTACTCTTTAAAGATGGTATTTCATAATGCTTAAGAGCAAGATCCTGGCCTGGGAGATTATGAGGCAAGTAGAACATTGAGCTTGCATATGCAAAGTCCTGGATTTGATCCTCAGTGGTTCACATGTCAGAGTGATGCTCTGGTACATCTTTACTTTCTTTTTTTAAAAAAGACCAATGAATCTAGAGTCAAAATGCTTGGACTTGACCCAGTAAAGTAATTTGTGACCTCCCCTGTGCTTCAGTTTCCTCATCCTGAAAATGACAATAATTATGTAACCTATTATAATGGAGCACTTTTTTTCACACACTTAAAGCATATATATAGAATAGTGTCTGGAACAGAAGCAATGCCACATAACTATTTGGTTTGATTACCATCTCCCAAGTAATGTAGACACAGCCAAGAATACCCTTACAATTCTACCAACACTGTCTTCCAGTGCACGGTAGTAACGCTACTCACCTTCAGTTTCCTCAGCTGTGTATGTTGGAATCCCCCGACACATATTTGCGATGGGCTTTCCAAACTTGTCAAGGTCATTGACTTCTTCAGAGTTGACTGAGTACATCAGGCCCTTGGGAGGTGGTCCTCCTGGCCTTTCCTTCTAAAGTGAATGCGAAGAAGATAGGTAGAGAGAAAATGAATACCAACTCTAATAGTTTGTTGAATTGAGGGTTTGAAAAAGACAAGAGAATTTCTTTATTACAATTTTTCCATAATCAAAATGAAGAAAAGTTGTTTCCAAGCTTGAATATCTCAGAAACTCTGTTTTCCAATGGATTTAACTGTTTTGAAACTTCAGTTTCTTATAAAAGCAGATGTCTGAGGCTAAATTTATTTTGAAGCTAGGAACTCCTGGTAATCTTACATTTCTTGGATTATACTATGTAATAATTGATACCTTATAACTCAGTTTATTTTACTTATTATTATTATTATTTTTTGCCTCCAAGGTTATTGCTGGGGCTCGGTGCCTGCACTACTAATCCACTGCTACTGGAGGCCATTTTTTCCCCATTTTGCCCATTTTGTTGCCCTTGTTGTTATTGGTGTTGTTGTTGGATAAGACAGAGAAATTGAGAGAGGAGGGGAAGACAGAGAGGGGGAGAGAAAGATAGACACCTGCAGACCTGCTTCACCACTTATGAAGTGAACCCTTGCCTGTGGTGAGCTGGGAGCTAGAACCAGGATCCTTGCTCTGGTCCTTGCACTTCGCATCATGTGTGCTTAAACCACTGAACTACCACCTGACCCCCAGAACTCAGTTTACTCTTTTTGAGTTGTGAATAAAAGGCACTCATTTTTTGCTTTAGGAATATGAATTCAGGCAGATATTTTAGAGAATGATGATTCCTTCTCCCCGCCATTTCAACTAGAATTGCCAAATAAGTTACGGACTCCCTCTTAAGTCTAAATTTCAGATAAACATGTTTCTCAGTTTAAACATACATTTTAAAAGACAATTTAAAATACTACTACCACTACTACTACTACTACCACTACTACTACTACTACTACTACTACTACTACTACTACTACTACTACTACTACTACTGCAACGACAACAACTATTACTACTTCTTACTACTGCTGTTTGTCATTGTAGGAGTTTTACTGCTCTGGCCAAATTTTTCAGCTAGAGACAGAAAGAGAGAATGAGAAGTGGGCGCACTATCCCACAGGTTCTTCTCCTGTCACAGTAGTCCACCCATATGGTGTACTGGGGATTTAAACTTGGAATTGTGTGCATAGCAAAGCAAGCACTCTCCCAGGTGAGCTATCTTTCTGATTCCAACAATGAATTTTTTTTTTCTTTTTTCAGGTAGAGCTTCATGGTGGTTTCATAATTGCATCATCCTACCACTCCTGGTAGACTTTTCTTTTTTCAGACAGACAGGGAGATGCCACAGTATCCTTCTACTGCTTGTAAAGCTTTCCTTTGTATATCGTACTTCCACATGGTAACTGGGGGCTTAAACCAGGGTTCAAGTATGGTAGAGTTTGTGCTCTACTGGGTGAGCTATCTTTCTTTGTCCCCCCACTTATTTTTAGTCTGAGTATCCCAAATAATGCACAGGGTATACTTTGTGAAATATATTTATTGCTTATCTGAAATTTAAAATTTAAACGGAATATTCTCTGTTTTTCTTTGCCAAATCAAATAACTTGAACTCAACTTAAAAAAAAATATTTTTAAAATATTTATTTATCTATCCCCTTTTGTTGCCCTTGTTTTATTGTTGTAGTTATTATCGTTGTTAATTGATGTCATCATTGTTGGATAAGACAGAGAAAAATGGAGAGAGGAGGGAAGACAGAGAGAGGGGGAGAGAAAGACACCTGCAGATCTGCTTCACTGCTTGTGAAGTGACTCCCCTGCAGGTGGGAAGCTGGGGGCTCTAACTGGGATCTTTACTCTGGTCCTTGCGCTTTGTGCCACTTGCGCTTAACCCTCTGTGCTACCCTGACTCCCTGAACTCAACTTTTGTTGAAAATGCTCTTGGGGAAGTGCATAGGCCTCTCATTGGAACAGGGACAGAGCTTTGCATAAGTGTTCTGCTCAGCCTCTGCAGAGGCAGGTGTAAGCCATGGCCAGTCAGTTGCCCCTGCTCAGGCAGTGACCAATTCCCCTTACTCTTGTGTATTGCATAGTGCTACACTGGGACCAAGAGGTAATGATGGTTTTTACCTTATTTTCCTTGGCCAGTGCATCAAGAGCTTGAAGAGAGGGCATGACGGCCTTGTTCATTCTGTGCACAATGCATAACTTCTTGCTAAAGACTCTGACTGCAGCGAAGTTCTGTTAAAGAAGATAGCAATTGGTTAGAAGTATGTTATTTTTAAAATTTATTTACTTATTTGTGAGAAAGACAGGTGGAGAGAGAGAAAGAACCAGATATCACTCTGGTACATGTGCTGCGGGGGATTGAACTCAGGACCTCATGGTTGAGAATCCAGTGCTTTATCCACTGTGCCAGCTCCTGGACCATGAGAAGTATGTTCTTTATGGAGCAGTTGCCATTAGAAACCAGTTTCATGAGTCAAGAAAAGAAGAAGTTCAAGATTATAGCAAACTGGAATAAGAACACAGGGCTGGGTGCTGTTTTATAACCACAATTGCTAACGTGTATCAGATCTGTTAATACAAGCTCTTTGAAGGCAGATGCTAAATGTCTAATGTGTTGCTTCTTCTTCAGGTTCTGACATGCTAAGAGTCAATCTCCATCTCTGTTTTGCTAAAATGAACTTTTAAAATGTAGTCACATTTTGATTTCCTTTGATCTATATAACATTTAATGAGGCATGGAAGATAGAAATTGGTTTTCTAATTGATCAGATGATCACTATGAAACAAAAGAGTCAATTAAAATATTGTTATTGATATTACATCAATTTATACTGTTATAAGATTTTCTGAGTTTAGTGTTATATATGATCTATTCACTGCCCCCACCACCCATCCGATTTGTTGGCCTTTTATCAACCTGAATCCTACACACCCCCTGAAGAACTGGATTTTAAAAGTATAGTGTTTCTTAAATACAGAGCTAGTAACTACAAATTTGGGTCTCCTGCTAGAACGAGTGTTCTTTTTATCTTCCCTTATAAAATAATATTATCAGTTACATTTCCTTTTGTTTTTCTGATATTTTTGGTTAAATATAAAGATAAATAGAACTTCAGTAGGAAAACTGTTTTATAGGTCTTTCACTATTACTGAGCATACCTGCAGATAAGGCAAAAGGATGTTCATACACATCTACTAGCTCCCCCTCCATATTCCTTGAACACAGTGAATCCCAACTACCCAACAACTATTCATGGATTTGAATTTTTAATGGAGTTTAGGAAATGTTTATAGGAATTACACTTGGGGTGAGTTACATGGCACTTTTACTATACTTATGTGAAGGTATAATTTGTTTTATTTTTAATTTTTTATGGTTATAAGGTAAACTTTTTTTGTAAAGAATGGAAATTGCATATTGGCTACTTACAGTGTTATAATCCCAGAGGGTGCTCCAGGAGTCCCATCCATTGTTATTGTCAACATTGGCTATGTTATGCTCATTGTTGACACTCACAGACTGCTGTCCACTCCCAATACTGTTGCCATTATCACCAATGTTGATATTCTGAAATTTATAGGAAATTGACAGTGATGTAATGCTGCAAATGCATTTTGGGACTACACTTTAAAATATGAAACTTACATAGCCAGAAAAGGCAGGAACCAGGAAGACACCAATGAGTCCGGCGATGAGAATCTGAAATTACAAATAATATTGACATGTTGTCAGAGAGAAATTGAGATAGAAGGGAGATATCTATAGGGAGAGAGAAAGAGAGACACTTCCAGCACTGTTCCATTGCTTATGAAACTTTCCTCACTCAGGTGGGACCTGCGGACTTGAACCTGGGTCCTTGCACATGGTAACATGTGTGCTCAACTGGTGTTCCACCACCTGGCCACTATCTTTTTAAGTAAAGATGCCTACAAATATCACAAATGTATGAAAAGACAGAGTTTTTTAAAAAATAAAAATTTCTATTACCATCAGATTATCACAAGAAACAGATCACCTTAGGTTAGAATATTTACAATATCTAATTATAAGGCAACAAATTCAAGTGGAAAAAAATCAACTCACTGTGAACTTCATCTTGGCTGCACCAAAGCAATGAAATGGAGAAGGCAGATAGGAACTCATACAAGAAGACTCCCCATATTTGTACCTGACCAACTTTGCTTTAAGGAGGTGTGGCCAGGTGAAGTCAAGGACTTATCTTTCTCTGTTTCCCATATCTGTGCCACTGTGTGCACACAGGAAGTTTTTGGAATATCTACTTGGTTGGCAAGGCACTTTGACATGGAGGTTGGTCTGACTCATCATTTGTTGAAGCTGAAGATATGACAAACTCAATATGATTTATGATTTATATTAATATTACTCAGATTCAGAAAAGGAATAATCCCTAAAATCAAACAAGTTCACAACAAAACACAACAAAACAAACAAAAAAACAAAGACCAAGGCCACAAATTAGAAACTGAGCATATTGGCCCTTGGAGAAAACAATTCATGTGAGACTGTAGCAAGGCCTTCCTCTTGGGGCTTCCTGAGTCTGTTGTAATTATTTTGCTTATGCTAGATATATCGTACTAGCTCCCCCCCAAATCTACACCATTTTATGCATTCATTAGTGTTCACCATGACAATATAATGCATTTGTTTAAAAAACACGGGGACTGACTTTTTTTTTTTTACCGCTTAATCCAGCTAATTACTAAGCCTTGTCATTCCATCTTGAATAGTATCTTCTTAAGTCTGGCCTTGTCAGGAGCTTCTTTCACAAAAACTTATATACCAGATGTGTATTTGATCATTCTAGTTACTGCTCTGTCATATTCTAGGATAGTTTCTCTGTTTTTCCCAAAGTTGTCTTCTTTACATACATATTTAAATAACTATGACTACCAATCCTTAGAAAAATTTCACTGGAAGCCTATAAAATAAATCCAATGAAATATCTTCTAGTAAGGCTTTCAAAGAGTCTACAGCTGTTGGTGCCACTCTGTGCCACATACCTATATTCCTGCTATCCTTGAGCGCCTTCTTTTCCTGGAATCGTCAGTATGCTTTGTGTCTTGACTGTCCTCTCATCCTGGGGAGATAAGCTTTTGCTTTTCTTTAGTCAGTAATCTGCTATCTACTTTTTAAGACACTGCCCAAATAGCAGTGCTTCCACCACATCTTCTCTATATGCTAGTAGGAAATTTCATCCCCCCCACCCGACACTTACAAGTAAATCTTTGTTCTTTCATTTGTTTCTTGATCACTTGATTTCCAGAAAATATGTTAAAATAACACAAAGTTTTTTTAAATTTATTTTTTAGTGACTTAATAATGATTAATAAGATTGTGGGATAAGAGGGGTACAATTCCATACAGTTCCCACCACCAAAGTTCTGTATCCCCTCCCTCCTGTTAGAAGTTTCCCTATTCTTTATCCCTCTGCGAGCATGGACCTCTTTATGGGTGCTGAAGGTGTAAGACATGGCTTCTGTAATTGCTTCTTGGCTGGACATGAGCACTGATAGATTGATACATGTCTCCATCCTGTTTCTATCTTTCCCTAGTGGGGTAGGATTCTGGGGAGGTGAGGTTCCAGGACACATTAATGTTGTCTGCCCAGGGATTTCAGGGTGGCGTCATGGTAATGTCTGCAATTTGTTGGCTGAAAGGCAGTAAGATATAAAGCAGGAAAAATTGTTTAATAAACAGGAACCCCAAAATAGGAACAGAGAAGATGAAACTAGGGGCTTTTCGTGTGGTGGGAAGAATTAGGAAGTCTATTTTAGGTATGTTCCATGTAGCCCATGACTTCAGTAACTTTTGCCTGAGCCTGATAGCTAACATGTAGGTGGACTAAAAGTATTGTCTGGGAAGATAATGAACGTAATTTTTTTTTTTATCAGAAGAAAAGTGTAGGAACTGTAACTTGGGGAAACAAATACATGCAAAAACTGAAGCTAATAAGTTAATTGCTGCAATGGAAAACTGTGTCTTAGTAATCACAGATCTATAAATTTCCCTATTGGAAACCTTCTTGAATTCATTATTGCACATGGCTTATGAACTGCAATCACAGGATGGAGTTACATGACAATAAATCTTAATTCACTATCATCATCTCTTTCAAAATGTTGGCATGGGTGGATTAGGATAGCTGCAAAAAACATTTTGTTAGGTTTTAATGTGTCTGACAACGTCTTTCAAATTTAATCTTTCTTTCTTTCTTTCTTTCTTACTTTAAAAAAAGAGATATTAACAAAACCATAGGATAGGAGGGGTACAACTCCACACAGTTCCCACCACCAGATCTCTATATCCCATCCCCTCCCCTGATAGCTTTCCCATTCTTTACCCTCTGGGAGTATGGACCCAAGGTCATTGTGGGTTGCAGAAGGTGGAAGGTCTGACTTCTATAATTGTTTCCCAGGTGAACATGGGTGTTGACTGATCAGTCCATACTCCCAATCTGCCTCTCTCTTTCCCTAGTAGGGTGGGTCTCTAGGGAAGTGGAGCTCCAGAACACATTGGTGGGGTCGTCTGTCCAAGGAAGTCTGGTTGGCATCATGCTGGCATCTGGAACCTGGTGGCTGAAAAGAGAGTTAACATACAAAGCCAAACAAATTGTTAAAACAATTATGGACCTAAAGGCTGGAATAGTACAGATGAAGTGTTGAGGGGTACTCACTACAGACTATTGTGTACTTTTGCTTTCAGGTATATATTTTGCCCTAGTTTATGGATACATGTCAACATATGCTCTATCTCACAGGACCTAGTCTATATCTAGGTTTTTGGGACTTTGTTAGGAAGTGAACCACATGGAATAGAATTAGAGAATACTATGAAAGGAAAGGTCTCACCCGAGTAATGAAGCTGAAGGGTTGTCATTCCACACCTGAAGTCTCTGGACAGTCTGAAGTAAAGCATGCTGAGGTGGTGTTGATTAGGTTGTGATCAGCAGATGCAATGTTATTTGATATGAATTGAGAGAAGCATGCAGGAAAGTGCGCCCCACCCTAAGGTTCCAGGACTGGGGGAAATATAGGCTCTATAGTGGAAATGTGAGGTTTCTGCTGTCTTAGGGTTCAAGAAGACAATGGATAGTTATTGTGATCATCACATTATTTGGTAATCCGGTTAACTTTGAGAAGTCCCTTTGTTAGGGACTTTTGTATAACACCCAACATCTTGTATATAGCTGTGCTTCTGTTGCTTCTGTTCTCCCTGGTCTAAGCTTTTGAGAGAGTCAACATATCGAAGACTCAGCCTATGTATTAAAAAGACTCAAGTCTGTGTTTTAAAAAGTTTGAGACATACAATCAATTTTTTCCTCTCTCATATTAATTAAATAGTGATTTATATGACTGCAAATTAATAGGAGTGTACATAAACACCATTCTCACCACCAAAAGACTGTGTCCCATCCCACCCACCCACCTCTGCGCCCCGTCACCCCGGGAAGCCGAATGTCCACCCTCCCCCTCACCACAGGGTTTTTACCTTGGTGCCCTACTCTAGATTTAGTCAAATCCTGCTTTTAGTTTCCCTTTCTGTTCTTCTTTCTCAACTTCTGTTGATGAGTGGGATCATCCCATACTCATCTTTATCTTTCTGACTTAGCTCACTTAACATAATTCCTTCTAGCTCTGTCCAAGATGGGTCAGAGAAGGTGGGTTCATTGTTCTTAATAGCTGCATAGTATTCCATTGTGTATATATACCACAGCTTTCTCAGCTTTCTCATCTGTTGTTGGGCACCTGGGTTACTTCCAGCTATTAGCTGTTACGAACTGTGCTGCTATGAACATAGGTGTGCACGTATCTTTTTGGTTGGGTGTTAGGGAGCCCTTGGGTATATCCTCAGGAGAGGAATTACTGGGTCATAAGGAAGGTCCATGTCTAGCCTTGTGAGAGTTCTCCAGATTGCTCTCCACAGAGGCTGGACCAATTTACATTCCTACCAGCAGTGCAGAAGGTTTCATTTATTCCCACAGCCTCTCCAGCATTTGTTGCTGCTGTCCTTTTTGATGTATGCCATTCTCACAGGGGTGAGGTGGTATCTCAATGTTGTCTTTATTTGCATTTCTCTGACAATCAGCCACCTGGAGCAATTTTTTCATATGTTTGTTAGCCTTTTGGATCTCCTCTATAGTGAGTGTTTTGTTCATATCCTCTGCCCATTTTTGGATGGGGTCATTTGCTTTTTTGGTGCTAAGTTTGCTGAGCTCTTTGTATATTTTGGTGATTAGTCTCTTGTCTGATGTATGGCATGTGAAGATCTTCTCCCATTCTGTGAGGGGTCTCTTTGTTTGTGTGATAGTTTCTTTGGCTGTGCAGAAACTTTTCAATTTGATGTAGTCCCACTGGTTTGTTTCTGCTTTAGTCTTCCTTGCAGTTGGGTTTGTTTCATCAAAGATGTCCTTGAGGTTTAGGTGGGAAAGTGTTCCACCAATGTTTTCCTCTAAGTATTTGATAGTTTCTGGTCTAACAATCAGTTTCTTGATCCATTTGGAGTTGATTTTTGTTTCTGGTGAGATAAGGTGGTTCAGTTTCATTCTTCTGCATGTTTCAACCCAGTTTTCCCAGCACCATTTATTGAAGAGAGTCTCCTTCCTCCATTTAATACTTTGGGCCCCCTTATCAAATATTAGATGTCTATAGGTGTGGGTGTTTAGTTCTGGGCTTTCAATTCTGTTCCACTGGTCTGTGTGCCTACTTTTGTTCCAGTACCAGGCTGTTTTGATGATGATGGCCTTATAATATAGTTTGAGATCTAGGAGTGTGATCCCTCTATTTCTTTCTTTTCCTCAAGATGGTTTTGGTAATTATAGGTTTCTTCTGGTCAAATTTAATTTTCAGCTGCAAAGAGATCAGTAAGTCTGGGGCTAGGAACAGATATATCTGAATATGTATTTATATATTTTAGGAACTGGTGAATTTCTGTAATGTTTACACAACCTGGTACACCATGACCCAACCCCTGGAACCAGTGAATTTCTGTAATATCAAAGAATGGGTAACTTGTGAGGGTGGACTGGGTGTTAGTGCATTGGGTTAAGCTCACATAGTATGAAGCACAAAGTCCCACTCAAGGATCCCAGTTCGAGCCCGTGTGTGTGTGTGTGTGTGTGTGTGTGTGTGTGTGTGTGTGTGGTTGAGGAGGGGCAGAACAGACGTTTCACAAGCAGTGAAGCAGGTATGCGGGTGTCTTTCTTTCCCCCACCATATCTTCTCCCTTCACAATTTCTTCCTGAATAAATAAATAAATATAAAAAAAGTGATCAGAAGTATTCAGGAGAGCTGGAGGAGACAGCATAATGGTTATGCAAAAAGACTCTTATGCCTGAGGTTTTGAGGTCTCAAGTTCAGTCCTCAGCACTACCATCAACTAGAGCTGAGCAGTGCTCTGGTCTCTTTATCTACTTTTTTTTTAAATCTCCTTTTCTTTCTTTCTCATTAAAATAAAATAATTAAAAATAAAAGAAATATTCAATATGGCCTGGCCATAGACAGCAACTTCTATGGGTAAAAGAGAAGACATTATTCATTTATACAAAATTGTTATTTCAGTGCCTCTAATAATTCGAAGACCCTCTTCCATTGTTCTTTGTATGATAAATATGAATGTGTGAAAGGGATTTGGGAGGCAGAGTCAACCCTAATTACACCCTTTTCTTGTCCAAAGCCTCAAATCCCAAGGATGAATAAGTTCTTTAGTCCTTCCCATCTTGAAGTTTCAGTTTTATATATATTCTCCTGAATGAGAGGAAAAGAGAACACGTTGATTTTTTTTTTTGTTACCTCCATAGAGCCTAGACTATAGTAACACTTAGAAGATGTTCAGTACGAACCTACAGGGATGCAGAGGATACACATTACACAGGCTCCTATGCTGAATATGGGTCCCAGATCAAATCGATGGGGTTTACAGTCAACAATATTTATACACTTTTCCCATATTTGGGAGCTAATCCTTTCCCTGATCCAGCTTTCTAGCCCTTTTTCCAGCCATGACATCATCCCTCCAGATAATAACTTGGGTCCAACTGCATATCAGAGGTCAGGCTCAGGAAAAAACTAATGAAATCATGGACCCTTTGGAATATACTTGAAGTAGACCTACTAGGTGTTTCCAAAACTGAGACCCCCAAATCTTTATCTGCAGTATTCGGGCCTTTAGGTTCATGGTTAGTCAACAATCTGTTCCGCTTTATATGTTAAGTCTTTTTTCAGACACCAGGGTCCTGATGCTACCATGTTGCCAACTGGAATTCCCTGGACAGATGACCTCACTGATGTGTCCTGGAGCACTGCTTCCCTAGAGCCCTGCCCCACTAGGGAAAGAGAGAGAGAGAGAGAGAGGCTGGGAGTATGGATAGATCTGTTAAATGTCCATGTTCAGTGGGGAAGCAATTCCAGAAGTCAGACCCTCCACCTTCTGCATCCCATAATGATCCTGGGTCCATACTCCCAGACAGTTAAAGAATAGGAAAGCTATCAGGGAAAGGGATGGGATATGGAGTTATGGTGGTGGGAAATATACCCTTCTTAGCCTATGATCTTGCAGTGTTTCCATTTTATAAATAAAAATTAAAAAAAAGAAGATGCTCAGTAGCACAAGGGACATGCTCAAGCTGGAGGATTTAATCTGCATTGTCTGTATTAATTTCCCATATTATGAATGACTTGGAAGGGTTCTGTGTGCTAATGGCTCTAGAGACACACCAAAAGATTGCAACAATGTGGTGTGGCCCCAGTGCTCTGGGGCTAGAGCGGGGCAAATCAGCCCATGTGTAAATAAGACCTGCCCTGTCCTCAGAGTTTGATGCTGACCAGGCCAAGAACCAAGTTCCTATCATCTTTTTATCTGACTACACACACCCAAGGTCTTATTTTATCCCACACCCTATCTTGTCAAATGAAGTGGGAACTCCCTTTGTGGGGAAACAAATAAGGGATGCTGTGCCCCTATGGCTGATCTGGCTGGCTAGGCGGGTGTCCCCTTCCTCCCTCCCCACTCCATGTGTGTCCCTCCCAAAGCTCTGTGCCTTCCCCGAATAGAGACGGACTGGTCTTTGGTCAAGGGTATAGGAGTAGCAGTGCTCCCCTGCTAGAACCTCCAAACAAGCTCCCAGAATACATATAACCTCACTTTTCTGCTGATGCTTGTACGTCTGTCCACTTGCATTTGCCAAGCCTTCTGGACTCCTTCAAAGATAATGAGTGATGTCTCAGGTGGCTTATTAATGTGTCAGGTGGCTTATTAATCTTGAGTTTAAGACTGTTGTTAACAGTTAAAAAAAATCTTGCTAAAAGGAAGATGGTCTCCCGAGTTATGTATATGAAGTATATGTAAGCAGAGATGAAGAGAATGTGGAATAGTTGCATCTGGAAAAGTATTTCCATCCTGAAAAGGGTTTGGAGAAAGTATAACTATGTGAAGAACAGAAATCACAAAGTGATGGTAACATATTGCTTTAAAAGTTATCTCATAACTAATTCAGAAATAACTCATGATGACACTTATTCCTTGTCCAATGTTCATTTCATTTGAAGCGGTTTAGAGAGAAGAGTATAGAAGCACTTATGATTAAAGTGTAGTCTTTCAAAGTAACCATATCTGGAAAAAACTGAGCTGATCATTGCTTAATGGGTATAGTGCATTCTTGGCATGTGTGAGGCTCCAGGTTCGATCCCTGACACTGTATATGATGAGGCTTTCATCTCTCTCTTATCTGATAAATCAATCTTTTTTTTTTTTGATAAATCAATCTTTACAACAACAACAAAAGATGTAAAATAATCATTAGTAGATGAAGTCAGAACCAAAAATTTGAGGACTTATTTATGTGTTACAGCTGTGAGAGTCATGCTGGAACCCAGCTCCTGGGGCGACCCAGTAGCCTTTATACTGAAATTCTTCTCCTCCTCCTCCCCCTCCACCCCCTCCTCCTCCTTCTTTTTTTTTTTTTTTTTGTCCCCAGGGTTATTGCTGGGGCTCCTGGAGGCCATTTTTTTTTTTTCATTTTGTTGCCCTGGTTGTTTTATCATTGTTGTAGTTATTGTTATTATTGTTGTTGATGTCGTCGTTGTTAGATAGGACAGAGAGAAATGGAGAGAGGAAGGGAAGACAGAGGGGAAAGATAGACACCTGCAGACCTGCTTCACCGCCTGTGAAGAGACTCCCCTGCAGGTGGGGAGCGGGCTGGAACCAGGATCCTTGTGCGGGCCCTTGTGCTTTGCGTCAAGTGCGCTTAACCTGCTGGGCTACTGCCCCACCCCCACTGAACTTCTTGGACCTCCTTGACAGAAGAGGCTCAAGCAAAGGTCTTGCCCTCAGCCCACTAAGCAATGAAGTATGATTCTGCGAATTGTTGTGTTTTCTTCAGAGGTCTGATCTAAATTGAGTTCTTTATTTTCTGCTTATTTTCTTTTTCATTTCATTATTTCTTCTTCTTTTTAAAAAATATTTTTTTATTTATTATTGGATAGAGACAGAGAAATTGAGTGGGAAAGAAAAGTAATGTAGAGATACCTGCAGACCTGCTTCATCAATCATGAAGCTTTCCCCCTCTAGGTGGGGACCAGGGGCTTGAACCCAGGTCCTTGTGCACTTTAATGTGTGTGTTTAAGCAGGTGTGCCACTGCCTGACCCCCCCCTTTTTTTGGCCAGAGCACAGCTCAGCACTGGTTTGTGGTGGTGCTGGGGATTGAACCTCGGTCTTTGGAGCTTCAGGCAGAGAGCCTCTTTGTATAACCATTATGCTATCTACCCTCACCCTCTTCTGCATTTTTTATTAGTGATTTAATAAAGACTTACACAATCATAATATTATAGAGGTAAAGTTCCACACCATACCCTCCACCAAAGTTCTGTGTGGTTTCCATTTCTAAACCTGGGTAAAAAAATTCACACACATATATGTGTATAATCTTTTTTTAAAAAAAGCTTTTTGTTATATTTATTTATTGAATAGAGACAATCAGAAATTTAGAGGAAGGGAGAGGTGGAAAAGGAGACAGAGACACCCTTGCAGCATTGCTTTGCCACTCACACAGCTCCCCCTGCAGGAGGGGACTGGGGGCTTGAACCTGGGTCCTGGTGCGCTGTAACATGTGTACTCAAACCAGATGTACCACCAACTGGGCCCTCTGTGTAATCCTTTCATTTCAGAAGAACGTTTCCTCAGATGAAGGTATTAGATCCTCAGAGGTACCTCAGAAATTCTGATTTTCTAGGTTTATTTAGCTACATACTCTTCCTAATCATACTCTTGCTTTCAGTTCCTGAAACTAATTAGACATATTCACTGCGACTTACTCTTGAGTGTAACTTTCCTTCAGAGTCCTTACTGGGTTTGAATAAAGAACCAGTTCCCCTTATTCAGGTCTGATTTGTTTTTTTTGCTTGCACTTCAGCATTGATTAGCCAGACATACAAGCCTTTATTCATGCTGTCATATTAAAAAACAATTATTGAGTAGCAATTCATCATGCTCCAGCTAATATAATGCCCCTATTACGCACACATGCTACAGAAGACTACAAGATATGAACCAATCAGCACCCACACTTCAAAATCCCGGCATCTGTATGAGAAAGAGGGATGGCCTTATGGGCTTATGACTAGTAGAGCCACACAGGATTCACACTTAGAAGAAAGCCCTGTTTTGGGATTTAAGGCTTTTTGATTGCTATCTTAAAATTCTTAATGCTATTTTTGATTAATTGATTGTGTGTGTGTATGTTTAAAGTCTGATGGGACAATGGGCTATACAGTGGGGGCTTGGAATTTTGGTTCAGGTGTGGTCCTACTTCTTGCCTCTCCCCACTTCTGTGGATGGGCTCTTGATCATCCACCCTTTCCCTTCACTGGTGGGGCCCACTACAGTCCGAGGACATGCAAACCTGCATACATATTTACAGGGTGGTAGGGTCCTGGTGCCTGGAGCACTGGTACTGACTTTGAAAATGCTCCCATGAAAAAGGGAGCATGACTATAAAGAGCAAAGTAAATGCAACACCATGGGCTGAGAAGAAAAGGAAAGTGTGGCATATAGAAAAGGTTTTCTATTTGTTTTTCTGAACAAGAAATTCCATCTTTTTATTTTGTAAATTATGTAGCTGACCTTGATAGGAGGCAAGATGAACTCATGGTGTGGATACACCAAAGGCAGGCTAGAAGGTCAGGTTCTGAGATGCTTTGCAAAATATCCAAGGACAGATGACAGGTAAGAAGAGATTAGTATTTTCCTGTAAACCTGAAGCCTGTATTCTTTGCTTCTACCTTACAATTTCTTCAAATGAGCAGTAAAGACAAAATATTCAGGAAAGCCTGAGCTGTGTAAGCTGCAGTAGTTACAGAGGCTTCGTGTTGAAAATGGACCCTTGGCTGAGCTCTGTGAGTCAACGTCAACATGAATAAGTAGGGATGAAGGGCCTGGTCACTCCTGCCTAGGGGAGCAGCAGAAGCTAGTGATGTTAATTGGGATTTCAGTGAATGTGAGAAAACCACATTATATACTGCATTTTTTTTTAATGCAGTGCCAGGGAATAATCCCAGGACACCATGTTCTCTGTTGTTGAAATGCCTCAGTCTAAATTTTATTTTGCTGTACTTTTTATTTTTACTTTTTGCCTCCAGGGTTGTCACTGGGGCTTGGTGCCTGCACTACGAATCCACTGCTCCTGGAGGTTATTTTTTCACTTTTGTTGCCTTGTTGTTTTATTTTTGTTGTGGTTATTATTGTTGTTATTGATGTCATTGTTGTTGGATAGGACAGAGAAAAATGGAGAGAGGAGGGGAAGACAGAGAGGGGGAGAGAAAGATAGACATCTGCTTCACCGCTTGTGAGGCGACCCCCCTGCAAGTGGGGAGCCGGGGTCTCGAACTGGGATCCTTACGCAGGTCCATGCGTTTGGTGCCATGTGCGCTTAACCCATTGCGCTACCACCCGACCCCCTTTGCTGTACTTTTTATGAAAGAGAGACTTAAATGTCAAAGATCTAAATACACCAATAAATGACAAAAATTGTTTGACATGATCTTAAAATACATCAGGTTAAATCTATGGGAAATGTAATTAGATGTGTGAAATCTGGAGTTAGATTGGGCTTAAATCCCAACTCTTATCCCTAGAAACTGTGTAACACCCGAGAATTGCTTAATTACTGTGCCTTAGTTTCCTAATCTGTAAAATGGGACATGAACATAAGGTAGCCTATGTGTCTATTATAAGAATCAAATGTATCAATCAATACAAAGAGTTTAGAAAATATAGTATTGTTAGATCTGTAAACTCAGCATTTCTTTCAACAGGCTGTGTATAGTGTAGTAGTTCTGAAAGAAAATCTTAATAAAAAAAAATCTATCTTATATCCACCTAAGCAGGCACACCAGAGTCAGAGAACTCCAGTGTGCTAGGCAACCTCCAAATTGTCCAAATTTCCACTACTTACTTATTTATTTTACTTATGCTAGTTGTCTATTTCTTTTTCTTTTACAAAAGCACCACTCTTCTTTGGCTAGGGTAGTACTAGGGATTGAACCTGTGACTTCTTGCATGTAGGTCTTGAACACATATATTTTCCCAGTCCTGATTTTTAATGTGTTCGTTTTTATATTATTATTATTTTGCTACTATTGCTGGGGGTTCACTGCTTTGGCCTGACTTTTTCAGAGAAGTGAGGAGAGACACCACAGCACCAGAGCTTCCTCCAGTACAGTAGCGGTCAGGCCAAGCCTGGATCAAGCATATGGCAAAGTAGGCACACTATCCAGATGAGCTATTCTGTCAAATCCTTGCTTTTAAGTTTTAAAATTTTTTAGTTTGTGATTAATAGTGGGTTGCAAGATTGTAAGATTGCATTCACCATCAAAGTTCTGAGTTCCCAGCTTTCTATCTCCCAATGATCACTCCTATCATTCTCACAAAATCTTAGAGTTTCTTTGCTTCTGTTTTTTTTTTCCTTATTGTGGTTGTTTGCAAGTTCATGTGTATTAATTCTCTGGATTCCACATATGACTGAAACCATTTGATCATTGTCTTTCATCTCTTTGTTTATTTTGCCATCCTACCTTTAATTTTAAAAAATATATTCATTTATTTTATGAAATAGGGAGGTGGCGCACCAGCTTAAGCACACATAGTATGAAGCAGGACTCTGGTTTGACGTCCCAGTTTCCCAGCAGGTCTACAGGTCTGCAGGTCTGTATTTCTCTCTCTTTTTCTCTTTCAAAAAAAAAAAAAGAATAAATGGCCACAGGAGCAGTGAATTTGTAGTGTAGGCACCAAACCCCAGTGGTAACCCCTGGAGGAAAAAAAACTCTCATTTTTAAGCTGCTAGTTAGGAAGTCATTCCAATGGTAGAATAAGGGCACCATTTATGTTATTATTATTATTATTATTATTATTACTACATACTATAGTGAGTCTCGATATAACAATTTTGCAGTTTACAGATGGTGTTTATTTTTGTATCTCCCAGCTTCTGAATTTAGAATCACACCCTAATACTAGTCATTTTAAGTTGTGGCCTTGTAAAATTTGCACTAGTTACTAGTTTTATTATCTCTTATTTTCTATAAGAAAATTTACTGATGCACTTCAAATGGTCAAACATAACTTTGAGTTCACATGACAGTTTGGTCAAGGCTTATTGTAAAATTGTGTTTAATCCTGGTGATTTGGTAATGTTCTTTGTACCTTGTTCTTTACAAATCTCTGGAAATTCTAAAGTGAGAGAGATAATCTGCCTTTTACCCCCCCCCCCCAACCCTACCCCCATCACTATCCTTACCTCTAGTCTCATGTCCATTTCTTGGGTAGAAAAATTTGACAAGAAGGTTCAGGGATGAAAAGAAACTCATTGGGGGGGCCTCATTCAGGTGTTGGTTGTGTGTCTCGTGGGGAAGGACTTTGCCACTAAAATAGCTATTATAACAGAAATATGACCTGCTTGTCTATAAATGTGCAGAACTAGCATCTTGTAATATTTTTAAAGGGTGGAAATTGAGATTTCAAGTGCAACACAGAACAGATAAGCAGAAAATATTTACAGAGTGACCAAGCTGAGAATTTTCACTATTGACTAAGGAACTTCATTATTATCAGGTTATGTGGTTGGGTCTCAGTCCTGATAAATGAGTTTGCTGGGGTGTGTCAGTGATACCCTTGGCCTTTTCCAAAGTGATCACTGCCTAAGGAGACTTCCCCCAACTTAAAGCCAATATATAGGGGAGAAATTGGACTAAGCAGCCTCAGTCACTCTGGCACCTTCTTTTCTTCAGGAAAAATGAAAACCCCTGTGAGTATTTGTTTATACTTCTTTGTACTTTTTGAGACTGATTTGCAGAGTGTTCACATAACCAATGTGTCTTGGATTGCAGAGGTCTTAGACAAACACTGTACACGTTTCTAAGTGTCTGTAATTGACTTAATCTTATCTTTAGTGAGGACTGTATTGAATATTACATATTTGCCATGGTCCATTTTAGGGATATTTATGAAAAGTGAAGAGAAAAAGTTCCAGCAATATCTCAAGATTTTAGTTTGAAAGATTTAAAAAGAGAATTTCCTTATTATGAATTTGGAAGGGAATGTAGGTATTTTAGGGTAGTTGAATTTACTATTTAAAAAAGAAGAGACTATTAAAACAATATTGATGTCATTGACAATAGTACTGATAAAAAGAGGAACTGCCATTTCCCAAGGCATACTAGATTCTATGCTGAACATAGTCACTCCATTGTATAGATGAAGAGTCTGAGTCACAGAGGAGTGTGATTTCCCCAAGCTAGTAAATGCGGGGGCTAGGTTTGAAATTTGCCCTTGGTAGGTCCCACTTATAGGAGAAATTCTGGCAAAATTTAAATGATCTAAGTGTCTTCAGGAATCACCCACATTGTCTAAAGACAGAGAGTCCCTGCCATGGTACCTACCCTTTCAGCCAATGCCAGCTTCATGTGGTTCTACGTTTAAATATTACATGGACAGTCAGTTCTGTTCCAACCCAGAATGAAACCTCTCGCCTCAACCTCTAACGTTTATTCTCATTCAACTACTGAGAGGGAAAGAAAGTTAACAACAACTTCCCCCATAAAGTGTTTAAGATTGTGAATTTCAGAGTTTGTTCTTCTAGGTGTCACTTGATATTCTAAGAGGAGAATGTATATTCTTAATGTACAAACCTATAACCAGTTTGTTAACTACATGTTTGTTATTTGGAGTGAAAGAAGTCTAACCACAAAGGCCATCAGTCTTTCATGATTGTTCAGACTTCTGTATTTAACATTGAGTAGGATACATAAGTTATTAGGTCTGGCCTGGCTTTAGAAAAGATGTATCCTGAACAAGTGGACAGGTTGGGTATCATCACAGAAATCTTTGTTAAACATCCCACACCTACTCACCCGAAGTTAAATGTTATGGATGCAAAAAAATTATACTGACTGTTATTAACATTATTTTCCATTCCTGCAGACCCCCTTTATTAGCAGTTCTTAGTAATAGAAAGTGTACTGTATTGTGCTATTTACAAGAGAGCTCAGAACCAGAGTTAGCATACTGGATGAGACACTTAGCTAATCACAGAGAAATGTCAGAACACCCTTAATGTGAGTCTTCTAGCCTGCTGACCCAACACTTGGCCAATGTTTTGTAGGAGAATATGAAAGTTTTCTTTGATGTCATCCTTAAAAATTAATAATGCCCCCAAGTATCATATTTTCAGTTTCCCTTATTTTTTTTATCTTTATTTATTTATTGGAAAGAGACAGCCAGAAATTGAGAGCGAAGGGAGTGGGAGAGAAAGAGAGAGAGAGAGAGAGAGAGAGAGAGAGAGAGTCCTGCAGCGTTGCCTCACTTGCAAAGCTTTCTGCCTGTAGGTGGGGGCTGGGGACTAGAACCCAGGTCCTTGCTCATTATGACATGTGCACTCAACCAGGTTCACAACCTCCCAGTTCCTCATAGTGTCCCTTAAAAAGTCATTCTATCTGTTCCCCACCAATCCATTTTAAATCTGTTTTACCCTCTTAATTTCAAGGACTTTTTCTTTTTTCTTTTTCTTTTTTCTAACCAGAGCAGACAACCTGACCCCTACAATAATCAGTGCAAGTCAAACCACAGTATACTTAATAAAAAAATCTCTTTCCTCCTTGTTCTGTTTGTCCTGGCATGAGAACACATCATATCTAGAAAGTCATGATTTTGGGAAGGGTTGGGAACTGGGTGACCAAGATAAAAGATCGTGTGTTTGACAAATGGAATGAGTGCAATAAATGCCTGTGGAATGAGTTGGTATATATATTTCACAATTTGAAAATGAACTCTTAACCACCGTGGCCATGGACCAGTCTCTCTAGGTGCATTTTTCTGAGGCATTTAGATTTATCCTGTCTATTTTTCCCTCATGTCTATCCTTGGTGACTAACCTATATGGAATGGAAATAATTGTTCTGTTTTACAGGTGGCATTTCTGGTGGTGCTGGCCATCTTTGGGATTCAGTCTCATGGACATGAGGTGAAGTGATTTACTATGGATTTGTGTGTCTTGTAGATATTGGGAAAGGAAATACAAGATAATTTGAAGGACAGTAAAAAAATCTACTATGATCTAATTGAGATAGAATTTGGAATTGAGAGTCCTAGTGTGATCAATTTTTCAGAAATAACTAATAATACAATGAGATTGGTTATTTCATCACAGCTATAACACCTTAAAATGGGACCCATTGCTTAAAATATGGTCAGTCTTATTTCTCCTGTAACGCCACAGCTTCTCTCATATGTAATAGTAAACTATGAGAAAGCTTTGCATTCTTGTTCTAGCATGGACTTTTACCTAGTATCCCAGTGGAGAGGTTTCTGATTTCAATTTCTTGGTTTTAGCAGGTAGAAGGCCTTATTGTATTAGGATGGTTGCTCTCAATGACTATGGTTTATGTAAAAAAACTTTATATCCTTGTTGTCACTCTAGGTTTTGAACATCATCAGTCCAGCCAACAATGGTGTCAATTTACAGGAGACAGTGACAATTGATAATGAAAAAAATACTGCCATCATTAACATTCATGCAGGCTCCTGCTCCTCTACCACAATTTTTGACTACAAACATGTAAGTATGAAGGGAATTTTTGCATTCTTTAAACCTAGTTTTTTTTAAGACTTTAAAAAAATATTTATTTATTTCCTTTTGTTGTTTTATTGTTGTAGTTATTATTGTTATTGATGTCATCATTGTTGGATAGGACAGAGAGAAATGGAGAGAGGAGGGGAAGACAGAAGGGGAGAAACAGACAGACACCTGCAGACCTGCTTCACAGCCTATGAAGCGACTCCTCTGCAGGTGGGGAGCCGGGGGCCCAAACCAGGATCCTTATGCCTCTCCTTGTGCTTTGTGCCTCGTGCTCTTAACCTGCTGCGCTTCCGCCCAATTCCCTAAACCTAGTTTTTTAAAGGACAAAGAAGCAGCTACTTAGTGTGTATGTATTTGAATAACAAGATCTGTGTCCACAGCTCTGTCAGAATGTTTGTAATTCTTCTCTCTTTTGATTAGGAAAAAAAAAATCCTTAAGGAAGAAAAATCTGGAAAAGGAAAATTTATGAGGAAAACTGAGTGGTTTGCTTGGCTTTTCCAAGTGGAAATTGGAAGTGTGATAATACTGTCTCACTATAGCTTCAGAAAGTATCTATAAGAGCTACAATGGCTTAAAACAATGCCTGGCACAGATTCTCAAAAATGTTTTTGAAGGAATAAATGGACAAATTTGGGTTCCTTATTCAGAAAATATTATGCAGGGCTGGGAAGACAGCATAATGGTTATACAAAAACCTTTTATGCCTGAGGATCCAGTGTCCAAGGTTCAGTCCCCAGCACCACTGTAAACCTGAGTTGAGCAGCACTCTGGTCTCCCTCTAAGTATCTTTCTCTTTCTTATTTTGCCTCCAGGGTTATCTCTGGGGCTTGATGCCTACACTGCAAATCCACTGCTCCTGGTAGCCATCTTTCCCTCCATTTTATTGGATAGGACAGAGAGAAATTGAGAGGGGAGGGGAAGATATGGCAAGGGAGAGAAAGACACTTGCAGCAGTTTTACTGCTTGTGAAGCACCCCCCCCCCCCGCAAGGGTGGGGCGAGATGGAAGCTTGAACTGGAATCCTTGCGTGGGTTCTTGTGCTTCCTACTATGTGCACTTAACCCATTGCACCACCACCTGACCCCCTCTCTGTTAGGGAGGTGTATATATTCTGATGCATGTGCCAGGGATCAAATCTCAGATCTCATGGATCCAAGTTGCTACTCTATTCTCTGTGTCACCTCCCAGGCCACCAAAAGTTTCATAATAGTGGTGGAGAGAGATAATAGGCTGGTAGAGGATATGGTTTTCTGGCAGTTATCATGAGGAGATACGAAGCTGAACATCTCCGAGAATAGTCTTGTAAATCAACACTTTCCCCAATAAAGTGAATTAAACACAGTAGAGTGGCAAGGGTTAAATCGTCTCCTGTTTCCTCAGTCTGCCTTTGAGTTTTATGAACCTGAAATTACTTAGAAATGAAAAATAGGAGCCAAAATGGTTTCTATTACATACAGTCTTAGGGGCTATACAATTATTTGAAACTCTAACAAAATAGTCCTTTCTGGATTAAGATTTGATTGCCTCAGGGTTCGGTTCTCCAGTCCTGACCTTCTTTTGTCCTGCCAACCCCAACTTTCTCAGCCTATCACTCTCCAGCCAATAGAGGATGGCAAAGAAGGCAAAAATAGAGGAAATAATGTTTGCCTGTTGGGGGTGAGGATTCACATCATTGAGGTTGGGTATGAACTTTTTTAGAAGGCTTTCTAAGCAGCATTGCCCAACAGGACTTTCTGTAAAGGTAAAAATGTTCTTTTAAAATTTTTATTTATTTATTTATTTTGGATATAGAGAGGGAGAAATTGAGGAGGAAGGAAAAGAAAAAGAGAGAGCATTGCAGCACTGTTGCACCATTCATGACCCCCTCTCCCCCACGTATGGGAACTAAGAGCTTAAACCAGGGTCTTTTACCATTGTAACTTATGCACCCTCCTAGGTGTGCTACTGCCCCCCCCCTCCGCGAAATGTTCTTTATCTGTATTTTTTAGTAGGGTCGCCATTAGCCACTGTGACTAAGCAACATTTAAAACGTTTGACAGAGGAAGTTTAAAGTTTTATTTTATTTGTATTTAAAGAACCACATGCAGATAATAGCTAATGTTTACAAAGCACAGTTCTAAAGAATATTAGACTTATTACAATTTCAGGAAAAGGCAGAACGAAATCAGTAGAAAAGTAAATTTATATCTTCTCGATCTTTCAAACCCTGAGCTGCAGACTCTAGTTCCACAACTTAAAAAGTAGAGTACAAATCATGAATTTGTACCATTTCCAAGAGATAGGAACAAATTCAAAAATAAAATCAAACTGCTGCTGAACGGAGAGAAGAGACTGCAGACGGCTAAGCAGCCACATGCACTCACGATGTCTACTCCAGGCTTTCCTCCAAGGCTCACATGACATGCGTAGCAATTCAGAACCCAGGAAACTGAGGCCAGGAAATAACTGTACTTTTTCTTTTTCAGGGCTACATTGCTTCCAGAGTGCTGTCCCGAAGAGCCTGCTACATCATGAAGTTAGACCACAAAATCATCCCTGCTCTGGACCAGCTCAAACGTTACATCTACGAGAGGCAGGTAATCTTGGTGTGCCATTAAATATTCTTTGCTCTTGAGCAAGGGAACCCTGGAGCTCACTGAGAAATGAAGAGGGTGAGGGAGCACTCATGATATGGTAACTTACTATGGACACAAAACCCTCAGTTTATGAAAGTGCTTTCATATCTATCTATCTATCTATCTATCTATTTATTTATTTTAAGGATAGGAGTACAGCTTCTAGCTATAGAGCTACCACATGGCTCCCAACAAAAGAACTTACAACCGATTTCATTAGACAGTCTTTCTCCCAGAGTGGGACTTTAAGAAATAGTGATTAGAAGAAAAATGAGTGAAGTTATAATATTCTATGGTACAATCAAGACAGAGAAGTGAGAATGACAAATGCTGCATGAGGTTGAAGACTTGAGGCTCACTTCTCCTTCTTTGTGTATCCACCACCTGCACCACGTTTGGTTTGAGATCCACCCTCACTGGGTTTCTCATTTACCAGAAAGGGAATGACGTTAGCAATAATGAGGCTTCTTTGCAAACCATATTCTGAGGAAGAGAGGATGTCTTGGGACTCTTGACCACTTTCTGCCTAAGCTTTTGAAAAAGAATAGCAGTCATTCTTTGGAAAATAGAGCACTAGTTTATGTCCACTTTTAAACTCTCCTCTAGGCAATGAACAACATGTTCTCCAGCAAGTACACCTGGTTCAAGTACAACCCTCTGCAGTCTTTCCTCACCAATGTGGATTGGTTCATATTCGGGTCTCCCATTGAGAAGCTCTGCAGACATATCCCCCTGTATAAAGCGGAAGTGATTGAAAAACCAAAGTCACGTGAGTAGCGGGGAAATAGCCCCTCACCAAATGCTTTCTGAAAGCCTCTTGGTGCCAGGCACTCTGCTAGATGGCATGTGAAATTTGCAGGAAAGTAAAACATAACTCTGTTCAGTTTGATTTTGGAATTAAGTACCTACAACGTGTGGAGCTTGTACTGCATATCAGGAGGATGCAGAAATGACATACATCGTTGAGAAGTCAAATTAATACAGGGGCTAGAATTGACAAGATTCTTAGCTACAAAGAAGAATAATTGGATTATTTTGCTTTTTCACAAGAATTTCAGATAGGAAAACAAATCTTCTAGGCCCTTAGAATAACCTATTTTAGATATGGCAATAAGGAAGAAATTATGAATTATTTTTAGAGAATAGAATGGTAATTTACAGTGGTTGGGGAAAGAGGAAGTGGGATAATGTAGGTTAAAGGGAACAAATTTCAATTGCAAAAACAGTGTCCTGAGTATCTAGTATATTAATTATAGTTAGTTAACATAGTATCGTTACATGAAACTTGCTAAAAGTGGTCCTTAAACATTTTCACCACAAAAAAGTTTACTTATGATAACCATTAAATTGGTGGATGTGTTGCCTCAATCTTGAATTTTACTTTGCAAGGTATGTGTAGATTAAATCATTACCCTGTACAATTTAGGTCTATATAAATATATTAATAACTATTCCCTGATAAACTTGAAAAATTCTCAGAACACAACATAGAACTGGCTCAAGAAAGAATGGGCAAAAATGCACTGATAGAGAATAGACATCCTGATTCTTCCAAATGACATACAACATTAAAGTCATCATTGGTATTTTTATATAAGTCTCAAAAAAAGTTTATGAGTGAGAAAAAGACCAGAGTGCCACCCAGCTCTGACATAGATGGTCCAGAGATCAAGTCTGTGCACAATTCTTTATTCCACCACTCAGATAGCTCTCCAGTCTACATGAAGTTTCTAAATATGGCTGAATGATCAAATAAAAAGTAGGTTGTATGGGAGTTGGGCAGTAGCGCAGTGGTTAAGCCCAGGTCGTGCGAAGCACAAGGAGCATCATGAGGATCCCGGTTCAAGCCCCCGGCTCCCCACCTGCAGGGGAAGTGCCTCACAAGCGGTGAAGCAGGTCTGCAGGTGTCTATCTTTCTCTTCCCCCCTCTCTGTCTCTCCCTCCTCTCTCCATTTCTCTCTGTCCTATCCAACAATGACAACATAAATAACAACAACAATAATAACTACAACAATAAAAAAACAAGGACAACAGAAAGGGAAAATGAATAAATAAATAAATATTTAAAACAGTAGGCTGCGACACTGATAATATACAACAAAATATATTCCCTTCAGTAGGGCTGGTAGATCTCCTGAAGTACTAGGCACAAGATCCTAGGTTCAGACCGTGGCACCACATGGGAGCATCATGAAAAGTACAAAAGGGAGCTTCATGTCTAGGGGAGTAGTGCTATGTTTGCTCTCTCTCTCTCTCTCTCTCTCTCTCTCTGTTTCCCTCTGTCTTCCATCTCTTGCCTTTCTCCCCATTCTCTCTTTCTCTAGAATAAGGGATGAATACAAATTGACCCAGGTCATCCACTCAGTGGTGGCATCACACACATCAAGTTCATTGTCTCATGCCAGAAAAAAAGAAGAAAGGAATTAGCAGTTACTGCATTTCTGTAAATCAGAAATTTATTTTTAACCAAGTTAATTTTGTTTTAATAAGTTCATATTCACTAATAATAAATTATGATAATATATTCATTATATATCAACATGTATTATGATTTGTATATTATATATTTATAATATCTTTATACTTTATTATATAATTATATAGTTATATGATATAGTAGTATTTACATAATATTTATATTTCCTATCTACATAATATTACATTTTATAAATGTATCATAATGTATATGTTATATTATAAATATATCATATGATAACATAATGTCATAATATTATAACATAATAATATAATACAATATAATAAACATCAGCATGCATCAATGCCAAATGCCAGTATCAGTCTAGTCTAAGTCAGACAACTCTTCTAGGAAGTATCAGTCTTATTTATGCAGTACAAAAGTAGTTAAAATCTTGGGTAACAAGACATTACATGTATGGCATTTTTAAAGGCATTTATAATAAGGCATTGGTTTGTAGCACTCTAATAATATATTTCTTACTGCTTTTTGTTTAAAAAAATTTTCCCTTTTCAGATACTACTGGTGCTGGAGCCTGTGCCAAGGCTGGGCTTCTGGGCATCTTTGGAATTTCCGTCTGCACAGATCTTCACTTTTAGGCCTCATCCCACTGGTTCCATCTTTTCAAAGAAGTGCACCCTGGTTTCCACTCAGCAACCAAATTAAACTCTTCCTCAATACTTCCAAATTAATTTCAAGGTTCAATAGTAAAACATAAATGCTATATTTACAGATACTGAGTGTTTGCATTTTTTTTGTAAGCAATGAAGGAAGTCAATTGATGTTTGTGTCAATATATAGCAGGGACAAAATTACCAGAATCTCAAGTAAAGTGTATAAAATGTGAAACAACAACAACAGCAACAACAACACCTCATATAGCTGGATGCAAGTCTTTACTTTTACATCTGGCTACTAGCCAGGTTACCCATCCATTCTTGCAATGCTCCAGGCAGCCTGGGTGAAACAGGGGCTATAAGTGGTTATGGCTTCCAAGGGTTGAGGGTGGGATTTTGATTAACACTTGCCAAACCACTCTATTGCTCAGATGAAGGAAAATATCCACTCAGACAAAGCATCCAACTTGGAGGCCCATTCACAGTTCTTTTAGGAAGTACTTTGTATCTCAATAGATTAGTAACTTCAATTGTAATGAACATTATTAATTTACATCCAGGTGAGCTGCAGGCATGAGAACCAACTATAATATCTGTTGACTGCACATTCCCATTTATACTCGCTCCTGTCAGAAATTTCAGTTCAGTTCATCTTTTCTTCTTTTCTGCTCACTCTGGGACAAAATATATCATAATATTATTCATTAAAATTGAATTTACTAATTCCTTCTTTCCTTTCTTCCTTTCTCCCTTCCTTCTTTTCTCTCCCAGTCTTTCTCTTCCTTCCTTCCTTCCTTCCTTCCTTCCTTCCTTCCTTCCTTCCTTCCTTTCCTCTCTCTCTCTCTCTCTCTCTCTCCCTCTCTTTCTTTCTTTCTTTCTTTTTGCCTCCAGGGTTATCACTGGGGCTCGGTGCCTGCACTACAAATCCATTGCTCTTGGAGGCCATTTTTTTTTTCCATTTTGGTTGCCCTAGTTGTTCTATTTATTGTTGCTGGATAGGACAGAGAGAAATTGATAGAAGAGGGAAAGACAAGAGAGGGAGAGAGAAAGATAGACACCTGCAGACCTGCTTCACCGCTTGTGAAGTGACTCCTTGCAGATGGGGAGCTGGGAGCTTGAACTGTGATCCTTGTGCTGCTCCTTGCACTTTGTACCATGTACACTTAACCCACTGCGCTACCACCTCCCCCACCCCATTCTTTCTTTCTTAATTGCTATTAGGGTTATTACTGGGGCTTGATGCCAACACATGAATCCATAACTCTTGGCAGCCATTTTCCCTTTCTACTTTCTTTTTATAGGACAGAGAGAAATTGGGAGTGGAGGAGGAGACAGAGAGGGAGAAAGATAGACACCTACAGACCTGCTTCAACATTTGTGAAGTGTCCCCCATGTAGGTGGGGAGTGGGGGCTCAAACCCAGGCTCTTGTGCATGGTAACGTGTACTTAATCAGGTGTGCCGCTTCCTGGCCCCCGGTATTTCCATTTTTTATTTAGGAATTCTCCAAGTTGCTATCACTAGTGACTGTACCTGTTTTCAGTCCTACCAGCAGTGTAACAGAGTTCCTCGAGAAAGTGAGACATTTATAAAAGAACATTTGATAACAGTAAAGAGTATATAATAAAGTGGCAAATGAATGGTGGAGTACAGTTTTTGCAAATGATGGAGTTCAAAATAAATTAAAATTAATTAACTGAACAAGAGTTGGTGGTGAGACTTACTGTCTGTCTTGCCTAGAAGACAGCAGTATTCTGGTCTAAGTGCTTGAAGGTGGTCAGAGTCTTTCTGTCTGTCTGTCTCTGTCCATCTCTCACCTACCATATCTCAACTTTTCTCTCTAGAAGTCCTTCTCAGAACACTGACTTTCCTTACAATGATAATACTGAGGACAGTATGCCCCCCAAACCCCCATCTTTTTTTTTTTTTAGTTATTTATAAAGTGGAAACACTGACAAGACCATAGGATAAGAGGGGTATAATTCCACATAGTACCCACCACCAAAACTCCGCAGCCCGTTCCCTCCCCTGACAGCTTTCCTATTCTTTCTCCCTTTGGGAGCATGGACCCAGCTCTGGGCAGCACCGGTGCTGAGCTGCACCATTTTGGCGATTTCACCTTAAGTGCAGCAAGCAAGTAACATTGTTGCTAGTGCCAGAAGAGACAGGGGCTTAAAATCTCTCAGTCTTTGACTCAGGGAGACTTTAGCCTTCTGAATTTAAAGCAAGGACACAACATGAAACAGGGCATTTGTGACCACAAGATAGCTCAAAACAACCATGCCCCCCCCCACCCCATTATGGTGTGCAGAAGGTGGAAGGTCTGGCTTCTGTAATTGCTTCCCCCCGACTCCCATCTTCTTAACTTCATCATAACAGACAAAGAGAAGAAAGAGATTGTTCTTAGTTCCACTTTGAAACTAGTTTTTATTTAAAAAAAAATCTGTGAAAAGATCCCTAATTGAATCACATCAGGTGAATTCTGACTCCTATGGCTAACATGTGCAGAGAGATTATGACTGACATTTTCTTCTGGAATCTACTGTTTAAAAATACATTATTCTTGGGAGTCAGGTGGTAGCGCAGCGGTTAAGCGCAGGTGGCACAAAGTGCAAGGACCGGTGTAAGGATCCTGGTTTGAGCTCCAGGCTACCCACCTGCAGGGGGATCGCTTGACAAGCGGTGAAGCAGGTCTACAGGTGTCTATCTTTCTCTCTCCCTCTCTGTCTTCCCCTCCTCTCTCCATTCTCTCTGTCCTATCCAACAATTACTACATCAATAATAACTACAACAATAAAATAACAAGGACAACTAAAGGGAATAAATAAATAATAAAAAATACATTATTCTCGTCCCCACCTGCAGGGGAAAGCTTTATGAGTGGTGAAGCAGGGCTACAGGTGTCTCTCTGTCTCTCTCCCTCTTTAACACCCCCTCCCTCTTGATTTTATCCAATAAAGATAATAAAAAATTAAAAAAATACATCATTCTTATTAAAGTTCATGATGTTGTTTCTATTTTAAGCAGAGCCCTGGATCCTACTTTTTTCCTATTCCTTCTTTCTTTCAGGCAGTTAACACTGTCCATTGTTGGCACTGGGTTTAAGAAAAGGCTTTGGCACATGTATCAAAATGGAAGCTCCAAGGAAGTTTGCATTCTGCTAAACTGTTCTCAGAAGGAACCCCTTTTAAGAGTTGGGAAGAAAATATCTAGACTCTTCAAATTTCTATTTGTCTTGAGGTATTTTCTAGCTTTTATCTTTTTTTATTATTTATCTTTTATTATTTCTTTTTTCCTTTTGTTGCCCTTGTTTTATTATTGTTGTAGTTATTGTTGTTGTTGGATAGGACAGAGAGAAATGGAGAGAGGAGGGGAAGACAGAAAGGGGAAGAGAAAGATAGACACCTACAGACCTGCTTCACCGCCTGTGAAGTGGCTCCCCTGCAGGTGGGGCAGGGGCTCAAACCAGGATCCTTAAGCCAGTCTGTGTGCTTCGTGCCATGTGCGCTTAACCCGCTGTGCCACCGCCCAACTCTGGCTTTTATCATTATTATTATTATTGTTATTATTATTATTACCAGAGCACTGCTCCGTTCTGGCTTATGGTGCTGGGGGGGGGGGGCTTGAACCTGGGACTTTGGAGCCTCAGGTATGAGAGTCTGTTTGCATAACTATTATACTATCTATCATCTGCCCTCTAGCTTTTATCTTTGAGTATCTTTTAAAAAAATTTCTTTATTGGGGAATTAATATTTTACATTTGACAGTAAATACAATAGTTTGTACATGCATAACGTTTCCCAGTTCTCCATATAACAATACAACCCCCCAAGGTCCTCTGTCATCCTTCTTGGACCTGTATTCTTCACCCCCCCACCTCAGAGTCTTATACTTTGGTGCAATATGCCAATTCCAGTTCAGGTTCTACTTGTGTTTTCTCTTCTGATCTTCTTTTTCAACTTCTGCTGAGAGGGAAATCATTTCATATTCATCCTTCTGTTTCTGACTTATTTCACTTAACATGAATTTTTCAAGGTCCATCCAAGATGGGTTGAAAACAGTGAAGTCACCATTTTTCACAGCTGAGTAGTATTCCATTGTGTATATATACCACAACTTGCTCAGCCACTCATCTGTTGTTGGACACCTGGGTGGCTTTCAGGTTTTGGCTATTACAAATTGTGCTGCTAAGAACATATGTGTCCACAGATCTTTTTGGATGGGTGTGTTGGGTTTCTTAGGATATATCCCCAGGAGAGGAATTGCAGGGTCATAGGGTAGGTCCATTTCTAGCCTTCTGAGAGTTCTCTAGACTGTTCTTCACATAGGCTGGACCAATTTACATTCCCACCAGCAGTGCAGGAGGGTTCCTTTGACCCCACAACCTCTCCAGCATTTGCTGCTGTTACCTTTTTTGATGGATGACATTCTCACAGGAGTGAAGTGGTATCTCATTGCTGTCTTTATTTGCATTTCTCTGACAATCAGAGACTTGGAGTATTTTTTCATGTGTTTCTCAGCCTTTTGGATCTCTTCTGTGGTGAATGTTCTGTCTATGTCATCTCCCCATTTTTGGATGGGGCTATTTGTTTTCATGTTGTTGAGTCTGGCAAGCTCTTTATATATTTTGGTTATTAGCCTCTTGTCTGATGCATGGCATGTAAAGATCTTCTCCCATTCTGTGAGGGGTGTTTAGGTTTGGGTAGTGGTTTCTTTTGCTGTGCAGAAGCTTTTTAATTTGATGTAGTCCCATAGGTTAACGCTTGCCTTAGTCTTCTTTGTAACTGGATTCATTTCATTGAACATGTCTTTAAAATTTATGCAGAAAAGAGTTCTGCCAATATTTCCCTTTAAGTATCTGATAGTTTGTGGTCTAACAGCCAAGTCTTTGATCCACTTGGAATTTACTTTTGTATTTGCTGAAATATAGTGGTTCAGTTTCATTCTTCTGCAAGTTTCAACCCATTTTTTACAAACACCAACAAATGTTGAAGAGACTCTGCTTTTCCCATTTAATAGTCTGGGCACCTTTGTCAAAGATTAAATGTCCATAGGTGTGGGGGCTCACTTCCAGGCTCTCAATTCTATTCCACTGATCTTATTTCCACTGGTCAGTGTGTCTATTCATGTTCCAGTACCAAGCAGTTTTGATGACAATAACCCTATAATACAATTTGAGATCTGGGAGCACGATGCCTCCAGTTCTGTTCTTTCTTCTCAAGATTGTTTTGGCAATTCTAGGTCTTTTCTGGTTCCAGATAAACATTTGTAGCATTTGTTCTATTCTCCTAAAAAATGTGTTAGGGATCTTGATGAGGATAGCATTAAATTTATATATGGCTTTGGGTAATATATTCATTTTGATTATGTTAATTCTTCCAACCCATGAACATGGAATATCTTTCGACTTCTTTGTGTCTTTTTCAGTTTCCTTGAGTAGTAACTCATAATTTCAGTATACAAATCTTTCACTTCTTTGGTTAGGTTTATTCCTAGATATTTTATTGTTTTTGTTGCTATAGTAAAAGGAATTGATTTCTGGATTTCAACTTCTTCTAACTTAGTGTTTGCCTAGAGGAATGCCACTGACTTTTGAATGCTAATTTTGTAGCCTGACACCTTACTGTATTGCCTGATGATTTCCAAAAGCTTCTTGCTGGATTCCTTAGGTTTTTCTGTGTATACTATCTTGTCATCTGCAAATAGGGAGAATTTGACTTCTCTTCTAATCTGTATCCCTTTAATTCTTTGCTCCTGCCTGATTGCTATGGCAAGAAGGTCCAACACTATGTTGAATAGTAATGGTGATAGTGGGCAGCCCTGTCTAGTACCTGATCTGAGGGGAAATGCTTCTAGTTTTTCATCATTGAGTATGATGTTGGCTATAGGTCTGCTATATATAGACTCCACTATCTTGAAGAATTTTCCATCTATTCCCATTTTTTGCAGTGTTTTGATCATAAAGGGATGTTGTTGTTTTTTTTTTTAAAGGCTTCCTCTGCATCTATTGATATGACCATGCGGTTTTTGACCTTGCTTTTTTTGATGTGGTGGATCACGTTGATTGATTTACATGTATTAAACCAACCTTGCATCCCTGGGATAAAGCCCACTTGGTCATGATAAACATTTTTTTTAATATACTGCTGTATCCGGTTGGTTAGAATTTTGTTCAATATTTTAGCATCTATATTCATCAGCGATATTGGTCTGTTTTTGGTATCAGAGTGACGTTGGCTTCATAGAAGCTGGAAAGGAGTGTTTTAGTGTCTTCAATCTTCTGGAAGACTTTTAAAAGTAGCGGTATTAGTTCTTCCTTGAAGTTTTTGTAGAATTCAGCTGTTCCAGGACTTTTATTTTTGGTAAGGTTTTTGATAACTGTTTCAATTTCATTACCTGTGATGGGCCTGTTCATATTATCTAGTTCCTCTTTATTTAATTTTGGAAGTTCATAGGTATCTAGGAAATTGTCCATTTCTTCCAGGTTCTCTAGCTTGGTGGCATATAGTTGTTCATAGAAGCCTCACATGATATGATGAATTTCTACGCTGTCTTTTGTGATATCTCCTCTTTCATTTATGATCTGATTTATTTGGGTCTTCTCCCTTTTTTTGTTTTTTGAGTCTGGCTAAAAATTTGTTGATTTTGTTCACTCTTTCGTTGAACCAACTTTTACTTTTGTTGATCTTTTGTTTGGTTTTCTTATTTCCTCCCTAACTTTAATGATTTCTATTTCTTGTTCCTTTGTCTTCTTTTTCTATGTCTTTAAGATGTGCAATCAGGTTGTTTATTCGTGCTTTTTTTGTTTCCACTCACTCCTGACCAAGAGATAAAGCATGGGGGGGCAGAGATAATACAGTGCTTATGCAAAGAGACTTTCACAGCCCTACCACTAGGACACTGAGGTATAGATCTTCTGAGTTTCCTGGTTAGTTCTTTGTTCCCTGGTGTCAGCACATGGCCTCCCCCCTGCTGCTGCAGCTTCTGAGAGCAGAAGCAATGGGGACTCACAGTTGCACTTGGTGAGTCTTAGGGGAGACCTCTCTTCCCTTCAGCTGTCCCTTTGTTGGTGAAACAGACTGGAGGTACTGTCTCAACTGGTAAGCTGCCAGACTGTTACCAGCCACTTAATCTCTCCCTAGTCTCCTCTCTGTCTGAGAGCCATACATATTTGCACTCACAGGTAGTTTGGTGGGTTCTTGAAGTCGTTCTAGTCCTGTCTTGTTGCAGTCCCACATGATATCCTTTGGCATTCCAAGTTGACCCAGGAGAGGAGAGGAGAGGAGAGGAAAGGAGAGGAGAGGAGAGGAGAAGAGAGAAACACAGCTGCTGCTGCTGCTCTGTAGCCCCACCTTCCTATTTTTGAGTATCTTGAGTAAGTCACTCCACACTTTCCTGGAGACCTGTTGAGTTTTTGTTGGGAAATCTGAGCTGGCCTGATAGGAATGCCACTATATTTACATAGCTCTCCCTATACCCACCCCAACAGCCTTTAATATCCTTTCTTTGTCATTGACTTTTGGCAGTTTTATTATTACGTGTCATGGTTTAGACCTTTTTGCGTTTAGAGAATTGGTTGTTCTCTTACCCTCATGTACTTTCATATTTAGCTTCTTCCCCAAATTCAGGAAGTATTCAGCTATGATTTAATTAAATAAGTTATCTGATATTTTCTCCTTCTCTTCATCTTCTGAAATATCCAATATCTTCATGTTATTTTGACTAGTGGAGGTGAATGATTCCTACAGAATTTTATTATTTAAAAATTACTGTTTCCCTTTTTTCTTCAATCTGTATTATTTATAGATTTATATCTTTGAGCTTGTTAGTCAACAACCCTTTTCCAGAGGGTCTGCTTTATTTTCCATGCTTTCTAGTAGATTTTTAATTTCATTTATTGAGTTTCTGAATCTCCAAATCTCTGTTTGGTTCTACTTAAGAATTTACACCTCTTTAGAAGAAGACTAAAGACTGAATGGTCTCACTCATATGTGGCATCTAGAGAACTGATCCACATGAACTTTCCAAAGACAAAACAAAAACAAATAAAAAACATAAGCAAGCAAACTGTTTTCAAGACTTGTAAGAACTATGGTGACTATCTTTGGGAGGTGGGAGTTTGGGGACACAGAACTTTGATACTGGGTGTGGTGTGGATCTATGCCCTGTAATCTTACAGTCTTATAACCCACTATTAATCACAAATAAAAATGGGGGGAAAAAAGAATTTCAACCTCTTTGGTGAAACACTCCTGCTGCCAGGAATCGCTTCACAGGTGGTGAAGCGGGTCTGCAGGTGTCTATCTTTCTCTCTCCCTCTCTGTCTTCTCCTCTTCTCTCCATTTCTCTCTGTCCTATCCAACAACCATGACATCAATAACAACAATGATAATTACAAAAAAAACAAGGGCAACAAAAGGGAAAAATAAATATTAAAAATACATATAAAAACACTCCTGTTGTCTATTAATTTTATTCCCAAGTTCATTAAATTGCTTTTCCAAGTTTTCTTGTATCTCTTGAAATTTCTTTGTGATAACTATTTTGAATTCTCCATTTATTGAGTCATAATCTTCCAAGTCTTTAAGTCTTGTCTCTGAAGAACTGTCATACTCTTTATAATGCCATTTTATCTTGATTTATCATGTTTTGAGTTGTATACTACTCTAAGTATATTTGAAATGTTTTCTACTTTTCTCATTATTTACTTATTTTATTTTATTAGTGATTAAATAACGGTTAACAAAATTGTGGCATAAGAGGGTTGCCATTTTGTCATTTTGTTTGCTCTTATTCAAACTCACTAGTTAAATGCTTTTCCATGTTCCCCATTAGGTGGCACTATGGCTTTCTTTGTTTGTCACTGCTTTTGTCACCACAGTTATGTGCTCCCTATATCCCTATTGATGATGCACTCAGGATTTACTGTGTCATGGGTGAAGATGGGGGCGGGCATGTCATAGCTGCCTTAGCGGATAGGGAAGAGAAATGTGCAGCTGAAATGCTGTCCCTCTTCCTTGGGGATCCCAAGCCTGAGTTGTAACTGTCAATTTCTTTTGAGTTGACACTGATATAGGAAAGGAAATTGTTGTTGTTTCACCTACATTTATAGAATGAGCGATACCAGAGCCCCCTCCATGACTCATAGAGCACCTTTCGTATTGTCTATGTTGAAGAAGCTGAAGCTTTGTCTCTTTCTTTTTCTTCTTTCCTTCTTCTTTTCTCTTCCTCCTCCTCCTTCTTTTCCTCCTCCTTCTCCTTTTGCCCCCTGGGTTATCACTGGGTTTGAGTTCACTGTTCCTGAGAGCAGTTTTCCATTTTCTTTTGAATAGAAGCAAAGATAAGTAGAGAGGGAGATGGGAGAGAGAGAGAAGTAAAGAGAGAGACTCCTACAGCACTGACTGCTCTGCTGCTTATGACACTTCCCTAATACAGGTGGGAATCAGAAGGCTTGAACCATGGTCCTTGCATATGGTAATTTGAGTGCTTTACTAGGTATGCTATCACTCAGCTCCCAGAAGCTTACATTTTCAATCACAGGTGGAGGACAAAGCATGTTATTGATATTATTATGATCATAACCTAAGTCAGTGACCTTGATAAACACGGAGTGTGTTTGCATCGATGACTTGAAAATTTCATTGAGGGATGGATGAGATAAAGTCTAAGAATAAATATTGAGCATGCTCACCAGTAGTGCAGTGCAACAGACCAAATGCATCAGCCTTCTCCCCATTTATATGTTAAAACCAAATTCCCAGTGGTAGCATTAGTGTTCCTATAAAAGCAGACCTGGAGACCTTTCCACCCTATGAGAACATAGCAAGAATATGACTATTTCTGAGTGAAGAAGACCATACCAGACACTGAATTGACTGGTCCCTTGGCCTTGGGTATCCAATCAATAAATGTTTACTACTTAAAAACCATTCAGGGAGCCAGGCAGTGGCACACCAGGTTAAATCCACATAGTACTATAAGCAAGAATCTGCACAAGGAACTGGGTTTGAGCTCCCTGTCCCCAACTGCAGTGGGAGCACTTCACAGGCAGTGAAGCAGATCTATAGGTGTCCATCTTTCTCTCTCCCTCTCTATCTCTTTCTCCCTTCTAAATTTCTCTTCTCCTATCCAATAAAAATGGAATAAAAATAAATAAAAAGGAAACAATGCCACCAGAAGCTGTGGCTTTATAGTGCTGGTGCTGTACCCCAGTGATAACCCTGGAGGCAATAAATACATAAGTATAGAAAGAATTTAAAACCATGCAGTCAGACAGTGGAGGGTGGTGCACTTAGCTGAGCACACATGCAACCATGCTTAAGGACATGGGTTCAAGCCCCTGGTGCCCACATGCAGAGAGGACGCTTTACGAATGGTGAAACAGTGCTACAGGCTTCGCCCTTCTTCCTGATCTCTATAGCTCCCTTTCCCCTTCTCAACTTCTTTCTGTTCTATCAAATGAAGCAAATTTTAAGAAGAAAAAGAAAGAAGGGAAAAACTGGCTGCCAAGAATGGCGGATTTATTGTGCAGTAACCAAGCTCCTAGTGATAAACCTGGTGTAAAATGAATGAATGAATGAATGAATAAAATTATAATCCCCCAAATCAATGAAATTTTTTATTTTGTTCTCCAAATCCCAAATTTTGAAGGATATCAATCCTGGTGCATGTCTGGATATCAATCCTGGTGCATGTCAAGTGAACTTGTAACCAAAAGGACCAAAATCTACTTCACCAAGCCCTGGAAGGTCTAGAGTGCAGTCAGTGACAGCCTAGAGTGGTGATGCATGGAGGGCAGCAGGCCTCGAGCCTACCTTGTCTGAGAGGAAACCAGTCCATTTGGCATAGTATCTGCAGGGATGGTGATGCTAATAATAGACCGAGACAAACGTGGCAAGTGCATGGAGATGGTGTGTGTATATGGGAGTGGGGGTAGGGGAGAAGAGTCCTTGAGGCCTCCTGGAAGTAGCAGGCTGTATTTTAATAACCAGATGGGAGTTGGGGGGTGGACAATTCAGGGGCCACTGAAGCTCAGAAGCCCAGAGGGAAACTGGCATTAGAGCAGTCAGAAGCAGCAGCTCCCACACCACCATGGAGAACTTGGGAGCAGGGGTTCAGGCAACTGTAATAAGCATTCACTCACAAGGGGCAAAAGAGGAACTGGTTCCCAGAGCTGGAGTAAAGGTGGAGTTTGGGTGCCAGAGTCAAGATGGTTATATATCAGAGGTGGATTGAACTCCAGAGACTCTCTGGACCAAGCCCTGAGGGTCAGTCCCTGCTCTGCGAATTTCTTGGGGCCTCTGGCGGGCCATGTGCTGGTCTGTCACATCTGGTATTTCCCCTACATGTACAATGAATAGAAATCCTCCTGCCTTCTCCATCACAGGGAGCATGGGACCCAACCCTTACGTTCAGAGCCTCAGGCCTGTCTAGCCAACCTCTATGTAAGCCAGCTAGCGGCTTATCTTGGGCCTTGCCTGTACACCTATCTTTCATTCATGACTGAGGGTAGTCACGCACAACCTAATTCTACCAGGAAGAGATAACTTCAGAACTGGTGTTCAGTGGTATCCCCACCACCCAAGACCTTCTGACTCCATGCACCTGCCCTACTCAGCACTCACCCCATCCCCTGTCCTACCCTATTCCAATGTTCCAAGTTCAGTGTCATGTTTGTGGACAACTGTCTAAGCACCTCCAATATTCCTTTCTCATTGATTCTTGTTTCTAAGCTTAGAGGACCTGGGGAAGTTCTGTAGGCATGGGTGGGGTGCCACCATCCCTACAGCTATAGAATAACTAAAGATTGTGTGTGGGGGGGTGGTGGTGGTGGCACACCTGTTTGAATGCATGTTATAATGTGCAAGGACCCAGGTTCAAGTGTCAAGTCCTTGGTCCCCACCTGTGGGGGAAAGTATCATGGGTGGTGAAGCAGTGTTGTAGGTGTCTTTGTCTCTCTCCCTCTCTACCTCCCCCTTCCTTCTTGATTTCTAGCTGTCTCTATCCAGTAAATAAATAAATAAACAAACAAAAAACCAATTAAATTAAATTAAATAAAAAGAGTGTGTGTCTCTGTGTGTGTGTCCTTTGTACTTGTTTATAACAGAAAGAAATGCCTAAGGGTTACCACTGAGGGACTTTGGCAAATTTCCTAGAGAGACTTGGGAGGAGTCCTACCTCATTTGGCTCTTTCTCTGGGGTCTTCAGAGTACAGTTTGTGTTACTGTAGTCAAGCTTCTACAGAATCTCAGCACTAATGTACAGGAAACAGAATGTGGCCTTAGGGCTGACAGCTTCACTCTATTCCGCAGTTAGTGTCTTTGAATTATTTGTTCATTGGTTAATCAAGTGCCAAAATTCCTAAAGTGTCCTTTAAGGGGCATCCCAAAGAGAAGACATCAGAAGAGACATTCTAGGAGAGGCAGCCCCTCCTTTGCACCATGCTGGGTGCAATTCCCGGACCCCAGGTACATGGGATGGATGCCTCTTAGAGGGACAGTATAGACAGGGAGGGCTCATCTGCTAGACAGTGTGGTAGGAGATTTTATTGTTCTACCCTAGAGAAAGGAAAGGTACCCAAGTTCCCAGATTTCAAAGCTAGATCTTGGGTCAAAGGCCTAAAGGTGGAGGGCTGGAATGAAGGTGTTCACAGTGGTAGAGTGGGTACCAGACTCTCCACACTGGGTTCAGGCCAGCGGCCCTTTCCATATGGGTCTGCTCTCCTGGAGGCCATGTTGGAGGTTCAGAGCCCAGGGATCTCACCACAGATGGAGAGCCCCATAAAGGACAGAAGCTGGAGTTCAAAACAAGAATCGGGGTCAATTGCCAATGCAGTACCTGTAGGTGGAAAGAAAGCATTTGCAAACAATCCTTTACTTAACAACAAGAAGGCCCTGCATTTGCATGAATAGAGTGTGAGCTGCATCTAATTCAATTTGGTGCCACAGGGCAGCTCTACGATAAGGAATTGTAGGATTAAAATATTGGGTTGCTAGAAAAATTGTGACTTATTTTTCTATGCCAAAAAAAAAAAATAATAATACATCGTGACTTTTCCAACAACTCAAAAGATCTGTCCTGAATAGCAACACTAGCTCCATACTCTTCTGTTTCTTTTATGGTTTTTAATCAATCACTCTCTACACTGCTCCCCCTGAACCTCTCATATTCAGTCCCTCCAGTTTTCCTGCTGGATTCTAGATTCTACTGTTGTGAAGAAGCCTTGTTTGTTGGGCTAATTTATAATATAACATATAAGTGACTGACAGTGAACAGGTAGGAAGAGGTTGTTAATTTCATCAGGAATAGTAGGCTGATTTTGAAGTCTTATCTGATAGTTTTCTAAGCTGGTCATCACTGACACCCACTAGGGACATAGTCACTGAGATGTCCCATTCCCAGAGTCAGGATATCATCTCTGCCACCAGGGGACAATGCATCCCAGGGTCACATTATTTTTATACTCAGTAGCAAAGAAATGGAATAGACTTGAGGACTGTCACTAGGATTTCCCAGTGACCTACAAACCACATCGAATCTTTTGATTCACCTATGGTTGTGAGTTTTGAGGTCAGTTATTAACACACCTTTTTTCTGCTGATGAGCAAAGTAGGTGGGCACATCTCGGCACATATCCTTGATAGTTACTCCATACTGGACCAAGTTCTTGACCCGGCTGGGTAAAACAGTGTAGGTCAGGCCATGAGTTGAAGGATACTGCTTTAAATCCTGGAAGAAGTGGCATTTTAAACAGTGATACAATAAGGAGGAAAACACAAGAAACCAATCCAGGAGCCTGGCTCACAGCTCCATAGCAGCAGTGTACTTGGGTAATTCTTTTTTTAAATATTTATTTTATTTATTCCCTTGTGTTGCCCTTATTGTTGTAGTTATTATTGTTGTCGTCATTGTTGGCTAGGACAGAGAGAAATGGAGAGAGGAGGGGGAAGACAGAGGAGGGGAGAGAAAGACACCTGTAGACCTGCTTCACCGCCTGAGAAGGGACTCCCCTGCAGGTGGGGAGCCAGGGCTCAAACTGGGATCTTTACACTGGTCCTTGAACTTTGCGCCACCTGCACTTAACCCGCTGCACTACAGCCTGACTCCCAAGGACAATTCTGTTTACAAAAATATTTGACAACAAACTTCCCCTTGAGTTTGGTCTCTAATAACAATATACTGTATGGCCACAAGGTGGCATCATTACTCTGGAGGAATCTATCTGGGGCTTGTCTCCCATCCTTCCTCTGTAGTAACAAAGAATAGTTTAAAATTATCTGTTGTGTTTATGCTAGATTTTTCTTATTGTAAATAAGGTGAAATGAGTGTTTTCTGCCTCTTTTTGAAAAAAAAATGGTTTTGTTTTTATGTGAAAAGTGCATTTCCCCTAAATCAGTCATTTTTTAGGTATTTATTTATTTATTTGATAGAAACTGAGAAAAAAAGACAGGGAAGGGGGAGATAGAGATGAAGAGAGAAGGAGAGATACCTGCAGTAATATTTAACCATTAGTGAAGCTTTCTGTCTTCAGGTGGGGACCAGGGACTTGAACCCTGAACTAGGTATACAAACACTCCAGACCAATTCCTTACAGTTTTGAGGGTCTGTTTATGAGAGAGAGAGAAAGAGAGAGAGAGAGAGAGAGAGAGAGAGAGAGAGAGAGATGGAAAGAGAGAGACATAGAGCACTATTGTGTCATGTTCAGTACCAGGGATCTGACTTAGGACCTTATCCTTACAAGTCCTGCACTCTAGTGGTGTCACTTGGCAGTGCCATGAGTGAGTGTCTTTTATAGGACAACAAAGTATATAGGCCTTTCCAGTTATAAGAAGTAAGAGTTACTTAACTGGCTCACTTATTTTAGAGACCATGTCATAGCAACATCTCATAGGAATATAAAAGGTTGGGCTGGAGAGACAGCATAATGTTTATGCAGAAAGACTTTAAAGCTCAAGGCACTGAAGGTCTCAGGTTCAATTCCCAGTACTACCATAAGGCAGAACTGGATAGTGCTCTGATGAAGACAAAAAAAAAAAAAAATTAAGAGCACAAGTTTCTCCCTGCCAGGCCATAGATGCTGCCTTATATGCAAAGGACAGTCAATTTCAATGACTTACCAAGGACTTTCTCGTAATCTTACATTTATTTGACTACCACTGGCATTTTAAGAAGTTGAGAGGGTAAAAGAGTTTGGCTGGTCCTGAGTTTATTTTCAACTACATTGGTTATGTGTGTCTGGAAGAGAGGGTGTTTAAAGGAGAAGAAAAAGCTTGAAGATGCAGACAGTCTTATTTTATTCTAATATTTATATTCAAATTACAATTTTCACTCATTAACATGCAGCTCAGTAATGCACAGAATTTTCTACTGATCCAATTACAATCTGAGTGAAGTGGATCATGCATGGGGTGTGGGGGCCACTGAATATTAGTCAAATTTCATGAGCATTTAAACAAGCATGGGGGGCCCAGCAGTGGTGTACCTGGTTAAACACAAGGACGAGAGCAAGGACCTGGGTTCGAGCCCCTGCCCTCCACCTGCAGGTGGTAAAGCAGGTTTGCAGGTGTCCATCTTTCTCTCTCCCCCTCTATTTTCCCCTCCCCTCTCAATTTCTTTCTGTCCTATCTAATAAAATGGACAAAAACAAGGTGGGGGGGGGTAGAATGGCCTTCAGGAGCAATGGATTCATAGTGTTGGCACCAAGTCCCAGCAATAACCCTGGAGGCAAAGACAAACAAGAAAGCACAAACTGTGACCCCTCTGTGTATACAACATCATCTTGGAAGGTTTGGGTATGGAGCTGGGAAACAACAGACTCAGAGGGGACTGCAGTGAACTGTCATCACTTACCTGCTGGCCCAGGGCCTTCCTAATGTCATCCAAAGTTGGGAAGAGAGTTGGATCCATCTTGACCAGGACACAGGCCATCTTGCTAAACAGTTTAGCTGCCAGAAGTGCCTTAAAACACACATCGGAACCAGATCACTCATTAAGTGACAAGATTAGTGGACTCCTGTGTCATCAGTGTGGATACTCTGCTGTTCCGTAGACGGTTGTCTAGAGCCCCCTGGCCAAGTGCACACCTGGGCACCAGAGCAAATGGCCATCAGTGGGGCTGGTGGTGCACACATAGCCCTGCTGCGTCTACTACTATTCCAGCACACTCTGCTCTCTTACAAACTGATGGGGCTGGAGGAACAGGGAATCCGACTGCTGAAAAACTGATTTGAAATACAAAAAAAATTTTTTTCTTTAGTGATTTGATAATGGTTTACAAAATTTAAAGATTTCATAATTACATTTCCTCTCCTCTCGAACTTCAGGATTGCTTTACTGAGAGGATGCTGAGTTACAGGACAGTTGTTGTCACACAGGGTACATTGTCCATATTTCCTTTTAGTGGCTGTCAGTAATTCTCACCCTTCATCATGTCATCCTGATCTACCATAGGGACTTAGCTGACTTTAATGTTCATGTTCTGTCACTTAGCTCTTGTGGTCCTCAGCTGCCTCCATAGCCATCAGTATCCCCTTCTTAAAGCAGAAGTATTAACTCCTCTACCCCCTAGGTAGCTGTGAAGGATGACTCGAAGAGACTTGAGCTGAATGTGGAAAGTACAGAAAGCTCTCCAAATGCAAGGGTGATAGGAACCCTGGGTCAAGACCACTAGCTCAGATTCTACTCTCAGGTCTGCCACTGAGTGCTTGTACCCTGTGGCTCTCCACCAATCATTTTGCCCCTCTCAACTTTGGGTTAGAATAGATTTGTGATTTTGTTGTTGCTGTTTTTCTTTGGACTGGGATCTCACACATTATGATTTTGCGACTCCAGGGTAGCTTTTTCACTCAGAGAAACAAAGAGGAATGGATGGGAAAAGACACCACAGCACTGGAGATTCCCCAGTGTCATGGCATTTCCAATGGTTGCCAGACTTGAACTTGAGCCACATATGGTAAGACATGCCCCCTATTTAGGGAGCTGTCTCTCCAGCTTAGAAGAGGACTTTTTAAGCTTTGCTTGACTGAACCTATCTGCCTTTTCAGAGCAGTTCCAACTTCTGTTCTATGTGGTGGAATTCCATAGAATCCTTTGAAGGAAAGTTTTTAGGTCTTACGGTGAAGATGGAAACAACTAGAATGCAAATCCTCTTGAGGAGAGCAGAGGAGGCTAAGGGAGAGGGGTCCAAGAAACAGGACACAGAAGGAACTGGTGGGATCAGGGAGAAGGTCCATTCCTGAGGAGTCTGTTCTAAACTGTGCAGTGTGGTTGGCATGGGGTGGGGTGGGGTGGGTGTGGGAGTGGGGTGGAGGGGATAAAAACTTCCAAACAGTAGGAACTGGGACTGGATAGTAGAGGGTCTTCTGGGCCAGTGTAAGTAGTAAGGGCTTTTACTTTATTTAATCCTGTCAGTTAGGAAAGACAACTACTGATACTGTTTTGCAGATGTGAAAACTGTGGTTCCTAACATGGACATCTCTGCATTATAGAATATATATATATATATTACTGTAATAATAATCAGTAATATAATATACATTAATCAGTAATATACATATTACTGAAAAATGGGACCAAAGGTACAGTCCATAGCTTCCCAATCCTCATCTTTCTCTTAGGTCTGACAACTTACTGAGATGGGCACATGAAGGCCATATTTCTAAAAAATAATAATAATGGAATTCAATCATTTTGGGGGGAATAAACTGGTTATAATCCAAGATCATGACAATGTAACATCTGTAAGACATACCCAGTTGAAAGTTTAAAGGACTCTCTTATTTCAGAGACCTTTAAGAACCATGCAAGGTCAACCAACACTTCAAAGAAATGCAAAAGAATGTGGCATCTGTGTAGATCAGAGGAGTTCTTCATATAGTCTCTGGCTTGAAAATAAGTCACTGCAACTGCGGGAAGGCTGGTCCCTTACCTAGAGACATGTATTCCCATGGAGAGCCTAAATCTAGGAAAGGCAAATGTAGACAGTGTCCTCTTCTCTCTGAAAAAGCATAAGGCTAAATTTGGGAGCAGACAAGGCTTTCTTGTACAATGTGTTCCACAGCTTACATTCTTGTAGTTCAAGGATCCATCCCATTCACTCAAGACATTGTTGTCTCGGATGCTGACCATACCTCGGAAGGCATTGACGTGAATGATCTGGGTCCCAACAGATCCATCCAGAGGATGGTTGTCACTGATGTTCTAGAGAAAACCAAGCAAACGTGAGATGAACAGAAAGTCCAGAGTTCCTACTCTGCCACTATCTTGTAGGTTTGAAAGAAGTAAACAAGAAGTGTAAATCCCGGACTTTCACCTTTGAAATGCTTCTGCTAATGGAAAGCTAGAAAAAGCAGACCCCAGCCACTCACCTCCCCTTCACTTACCATCAGGGCTAGAGATGGACTCAGGAGGATTACCATAAGGATGGAAGACATGGTCTAAAATGGAAATAAATATCAATGAACTCTTACTCCTTTAGTTTCCAATGAGTCCAGAGCCTGAACACAAAAGGTCCCCAGCATAGGAACTGTTGTAAAATGATCTAGAACTTCCACAGTCTACTGTACTTTTAGAGCTCCAAATGCATCTAGAGACTATCATTCAGTGTGTTTGATGTGGGGTTAGCTGGTAACTCAGAAGGCAAACCTCGTTTTCTTCTCTTAAGGATACTTTTCTTGCTCTTTATCTGATGATGCCAATTACTAGACTAAATATTAGCAACCTTCACTGACCAATTGAAATATTAGCAACTTTCATCAACCAACTGATGTGCATATAGGGTCAAACTGTAAAATAAGTTATATCCAGGTGCTCAGTCTTCCATTCCTGTACTTCCTCCCAATTCCTGGGGACCTTTCTGCATCCTCTAGAACCTTAGTACCTCCTGATTTCTTCTCTAGATTCTCCCACCTTGCCCAAGAATAAATGATCTTGCACCACTTATTTTGGCCTTATTTTCAGATAGATTTTACTCAACTGTTATTAGTTCTTGAGATGCTTTGCACTGAATCATTTTCTCCTAGTGTTACCCACTTTGTATATTGTGAGAATTTCAACCATCAGGTGGTAAATGAGAGATGTAGGGGGCAGGGATAAGATTGAATAGAAAAACATACCATAAAAAAATTTTCCTGCACTTGATAATTTATTAATTTTTACACATAAGTCACCCACAGATCAAGTGAGCATATAACATAAGCTGAAGTAGACAGGAACCTCTTTTTTCCCCTCACCCTTACAATATTATGTGCTATATTCCATATGCAAGGACACCATGAAAGTGAGGTACAATTACTTTAAAACAATAACCAGGATGTCAAAAGGATAATTAAGGAAACACATATAATACAGATAGAAATAACAGCAGAGTTTATTAAACTCTGCTGGTAGCTGGAATCATATATGAAGTACAGTTGAAACATTTATTTACTGGTTATCTATAAATAAGACAAATATAATAGTATATAATATATAAAATAGAAGACCTAGTTGTTTACTCAATCCTCAGAGATTCTTGATCTATTAATAAATTAGTTATAATTTCTTTTGAGGGGGAGATATTCGTCAATTAGTTGTTTAAAAAAATCAAGATTTGCCACACCTCTGTTAGTTAGACATCAAAAGAAATCTGAAAATTCTGTTTGATTTTAACACTAAGTTTATAGGGTAGAGTAAAAGAACTAACTCTACTGGGCTCTGAAAAATTAGTAAACTACATTTGAAATAAGAAAATATACTTACAAACTGCTTCATAGTGCCTCTCTCTCTCAGACCCTATGCATCTGCATGCATAATAGAATTTTCCATGCCCCATTTATTTTTTAAGTCTGGTTTATATATCCCTGAACCTTTCAACCATCATTGTGATAAAGGACTCTTGAAGTAGTTAACCATAATCTGGATACCATTCAGCAAGGGAAAAGACAAGTTTATGTAATCACAGTTATCACTTTTCTTTAACACTTCTAAATACTTCCCTCTTACTCTGATACTTTCACTGGTTCCAAGACAAACATAACAAATGAACAAACCTTTGTGGGCTGGCAAGTCTATGACCTTAGAACTAAGGTGAGAGTTGCAAACTGTAGATCCTGCAAAATGACCAATGCAAAATTAATGCATTCACCGTTTCCAGTTCTCAATTCAAGAACAGCTCTTTACCAACTGCAGAGGTGTTGAATAGTAGAGGTGGTTGAGAAGAACCACAAGTGAACCCAAAAGGGAGGGATTGAAACTGCAAGATTAGATTGCAAGGCAATCTGGTTCAGCTCTTCATTCAAATCAAAATCACACAACTGATCTTGCAATGTCCTTTGCCCACCCACCAAGCTAGCTTCATTTTATATCTTCAAAACTTGTGATTCTTTGATTTTTTTTTCTCTTCTACTATATGGTTTACCTCTCTCTTCCCATCTTTAACTTCTTTTTCCCCATCAAAGACTATATGACTAGTCCCAAAACTCCTGAAAAATACGATAGGCCTTTCTATGACTATTCAAGCATGAATCCAGAGTTTAGCATTCATTATTTTAAGTTTTTTTTTAGTCCCTGGTAAACTGGTATTCCAGTTACTTGGATCAAGTTAAAAAAAAAAAAGACCAGATAAATTTTTCTTTTAATTTTTTTATTATTTCTTTTTTATTGTTACCAGGATTATTGCAGGGGCTTGGTGCCTGCACTGTGAATCCAATGTTCTTGGTGGCTATCCATTTTTTTCTAATTTTTATTAGATAAGACAGAGAGGAATTGAGAGACAATGGGGAGATGAAGAGAGATAGAGAGATCTAGATACCTGCAGACCTGTTTCACCACTCGTGAAGTGGACCCTCTGCAGTTGGGGAGTGGAGGGCTTGAACCCATGTCCTTGCTCTTGGGAATATGTGAGCCTAACTTGGTCTGCCACTGCCTGGCCTCCCCAATGAAACTTCCTTTTAGGAGAATATAAAATGTACAGATGAGGGGAACGATTAAAAAAGAAGATACTTCAATCCTTATAGTGCTAACTGTAAAGTGGCACTAGAAATATGAAATAGATGGGCTTTGGCATTTATAAAGCTACACAGGGCTTCAGAATATATACTCATATTTCAAGTGCACTCAGTATTTAAAAACATCATCAGTCTTAGTAATGATTTATTATAGAAGACAACAGAGAGTGGTCCGGGAGGTGGCCCAACGGATAAAGCACTGGGCTTTTAAGCATGAAGTCCCGAGCTCAGTCCCTAGCAGCACATGTACCAGAGTGATGTCTGGTTCTTCCTCTCTCTCCTCCTATCTTTCTCATTAATAAATAAAATATTTTTAAAGAGAAGACACTAGAGATAAAGGCAAAAACACTATCATAAATAAGAGCTTCTGCATAGCAAAGGAAACCTTCAAAATAGAAAATGGTCACAATCCATATATCTCAAAGGGCTTGCTTTCAAGAAAGTAAATAACCCAATTTAAAGAATGGGCAAAGGACCTGGGTGGATATTTCTCCATAGACATACAAATGACCAGCGATTAAAAGGCATTGAACATGAGGGAACTACAAATCAAATCCCCAATAAGATATCATTTCATACCATTTAGGGTTTCAAATGGTGGATGATGCTGTGTCATAGAGGCAGAATCAATAGATGATCCCTAGTGGATTTCTTTTTTTTTTTTGCCCTTGTTTTTTTTTTCTAACATTATTTTTTTAAATTGTTGTTGTTGTTATTGATATCGTCCTTGTTAGATAGGACAAAGAGAAATGGAGAGAGAAGGGGAAGACAAAAAGGGGAAGAGAAAGATAGACACCTGCAGACCTGCTTCCCCTGCAGCTGGGGAGCCAGGGAATTGAACTGGAATTCTTAAACCGGTCCTTGAGCTTTGTGGCATCGCCCGACTCCCGCCCTAATGGATTTCTAATCAACGAGTTATCTGGAATGGAGATGACATTCAGATAGAGTGCAAACAAAATAGAGTCTAGAATGAAAGAGATGTGGAGATCAGATCTCAAGCTCAAGGTATCAGAAAGTCATAAGTTGGAGAAACTAGATCCTACAGTCAATGTTTTTAATTTATTGGACTGTCTAGTGAGTATTGACATAATTTTGCAGTGACTCTACTAATGTAAATGATTCTGTTGCTCAAAGACTTACAGTCACAGTCACATTCCAGTGCTTATTAAATAATCTAGATATACACCAGTTTCTGTGAGAGAGAGCTTATGTGCACACGCATCCATAAACTACTGCAAAATATATACCTGAAAGCAGAAGTACACTAGAGTTTGCAGTGAGTACCTCCCTAACACTTCCTCTCCACTATTCCAAGCTTGGGATCCATGATTGCTCAACAAATTGTTTGGCTTCATATGTTAACTCTCTTTTCAATCACCAGGTTCCAGATGCCACCAGGATGCTGGCCAGGCTTCCCTGGATTAAAGACCCCACCAATGTGTCCTGGAGCTCAGCTTCCCCAGAGACACACCTTACTAGGGAAAGAGAGAGGCAGACTGGAGGTATGGACCGACCAGTCAACGCCCATGTTCAGCGGGGAAGCAATTACAGAAGCCAGACCTTCTACCTTCTGCAACCCTCAACGACCCTGGGTCCATGCTCCCAGAGGGCTAGAGAATGGGAAAGCTACCATGGGAGGGGGTGGGTTATGGGGATTGGGTGGTGGGAATTGTGTGGAGTTGTACCCCTCCTACCTTATGTTTTTGTTCACTAATCCTTTCTTAAATAAAAAATTAAAAAAATATATTGCTATATACTTTTGCTAATAAGTAACTATTAATCACTTAATTGAAAATTTCTCAGCTTTACAGGGGAATAACCAATACATCCAAGCCCTGCAGTCTCATTAAGAAATGAATGTGTCCTGAAGCCCTGCTTCCCCAGAACACAGCCCCAGTAGGGAAAGAGAGAGACAGGCTGGGAGTATGGATCAACCTGCCAACACCCATGTTCAGCGGGGAAGCAGTCACAGAAGCCAGACCTTCCACCTTCTGCACCCCACAATGACCTTGGGTCCATACTCCCAGAGGGATAGAGAATAGGAAAGCTATCAGGGGAGGGGATGGGATACGAAGTTCTGGTGGTGGGGATTGTGTGGAGTTGTACCCCTCTTATCCTGTGGTTTTTGTCAGTGTTTCCTTTTTATAAATAAAAATTTTTAAAAAATTAAAAAAAAAATTTAAAAAGTAATGAATTTTAAGCAAAAGGAAGTTTGGGAAACACCTTTTTTGTTTGTTTTTCTTTGTTTTCTCTTCTGTCTTCAGACCTTTTCACAAACTCTTCTAGTCCTGCTACTTTCTTTCTAAACAATTATTTGAAGAGTTTGGGGATTTAGCTCCCACTAAACTTCTAAATACTATTTTTCAAACCAAAATGCTCATTAAATTTGGTTCTCCACTGCTTCCATGTATAGCCTATCCTTTCTTTAATCTATTCCTTGATCCATGCTTAGAGACTCTTTAGTACACTTTTTTCTCCTCCTATTCATTACCCAAGGCCAAATTTGAATGGTTTTTCACACCTTGTATTCCTTAATTGCCAGCCTAGTATGTTTAACATAGATGGGATATTATTTACTGGAGGACTTAGCAGTATCTGGTACCCAAGGGGAGGGAGGTACAGTAAATATTTGTTGAATAAAATGGTAAATCATGAAATCAATTTAACTTAATAATAATGTGAATGACAAAGACAATTAAAAGCTGAACAAAATATGTACCACTCAGGAAAAAAAAAAAGGCCCTCTTTTAAGTTCCAATTATACTGTAATTATAAGGTTAACAGAGAGACATAATTAATTGTTTCGGCCCTGGATGTGAGGATATGAGTTGAAAAGATAGGAAGAAAGAAAGAAAGAAAGCCAGACATCTGTAAGTTGTTTGCCTTTTATCTTGTATCCTGGAACTTCTGGCAAGAACAAGACTCCTTTGCCCGGATGCCTTGTCCTGTTTGGTATTTGCTAAATACCCTTTGATTTCTCTATAAAGTACTTACCACCTGCTGTGTGCCAGAAACTTCCTCATCCTTTCTTTACGTTTTTTTTTTTTTAGCTTAGTCCTGGAATGCAGATTTCTACATTCACCCCCAGTAGTGGTGCTGTTATGATACTCATTTTTTCCTCAACTGAACTTAGTGGGCATCACAACTGAGGTATTTTTTTTTAAGTCAACAAGCTTTGGTCATACTCTACATAGTTGTATTTTTCCCTTATACCATAGCAAATGGAAACTATAAATCAATAATCAATCATGTTGTTTTGACCACAAATCAATTCTCCTTCTACTGTTCTTATTTTGCTGTTCTGAGTTAGTTTTCCTTTCCAGAGTCCCTGCATAGTCTACCTGGCATTCTTCATCCACAAGCTGCTTGTTTTATGATCTTATCTTTAATTATATCTAATTACTATTACCTGAAATCAATTATTTGTTTTTAAAAATATTTATTTATTTACTTTATTGCATAGAGACAGAGAGAAATTGAGAAGAGGAGAAGGAGATAGGGAGGGAGAGAGATACTTGCAGCTCCTTCACCACTCATGAAGCTTTCTCACTGCAGATTGGGACCAGGGGCTTGAACCTGCATTCTTGCACACTGTAATGTGAACACTTAACCAGGTGCACCTCTGCTTGGCCCCCAATCAGTTGTTTTCCCCAGCTATTTGCAAGACCTCCCCCTTATCCATTTTCTCTGCCCTTGGAATGATCTCCCCCTACCCCGCCCTCTTTGCCTCCAATATTCCTCCATATATCCTGAGACCCAGGATCTAGTCTTCCAGACTTGGAATATGCTAACTCCACTCTGCCCCTGCACACCTTCTGGTTGAGACTCAGTTTCCCTGAAAAGTATCTGTGTTCACTTTGGTTTCTACTCCCAAATATTTTCTCCAGAGCAAGGACCTCTGAACCTGCATTTCCTGGTCAGTTGCCCATTTACAATCAACATTGTGCTACATCTTATATGTTATATTATGGGTTAGCTCTAATCCTACTCACACTGCAATTACTTGCTTAGTTTCACTTTTTTCCAGAAACTAGTTGCAAGTAAATTGACCACCAGATTTTCCAGAATACCCTGTCTTGGTAAATAGCTGACATCATCTTCAAAAAGTGAACTTTAATTTTTTAAATAAATTTATTTATTATCTTTATATATTGGATAGAGACATTCAGAAATTGAGAGGGTAGGGGAGATAGAGAGGGAGAGATACCTACAGCACTGCTTCACCACCAACAAAGCTTTCCCCCTGCAGCTGGGGACTGACTAGGGTCTTGTACTCTGTAACGTGTGTGCTCAACCAGGTGTACCACCACCCGGTGCCCAAAGTGAATTTTTACAACAGAGCTTTTCTTAAAACAGGGCTAAAATTTCTTCTTGAAGTTTCGTGTAAAACTTTGTCAAAACATTTTTCATGTAAAAATTTCATGCAAAACAGATAACACTTGTTCTCCCCAGAAAGAAGTGCTATAACCTCAATCAAAATTTTCAAAGGATTCTCATCAAACTAATAGTAAGAGGCACTGCCTTAGAGATTCTTTTTTCTTCCTAGATTTTTTTTTTTCTTTCCTTTATGATTTCCTAGCTTAACTTCACTTGGAAATTTCAGAAAAGAGGAATATCATTACTGGTTTTTGTTGTTGTTATTGTTTTTTCTTTTTTTTCTTTTTTTGGTAAAATGCAGCTTCAAATCCTCATGAATGCACCATATCACTATAGGCCAGTTTTTCCATTCTTCCTTTTTCTCCTACTTCTTCCTCTCTTCTTTCTTTTTTATTTTTCTTGCCGAGTTGTGGCCTCATAATCTCATACATGCAAGATTTCACTGCTCCTGAGATGACTGAAGAGAGGGAGAGAGAAAGAGAAAGATACCACAATACTGGAGTTTCCCCAGGGCCATGGCATCCACATGTGGTGTTGGGATTTGAGCCTAGACTGTATGCATGGTAAGGCAGGCATCCGACCTGATGAGCTGGATATCTCTCTGCTCCAAATTTCTCATTATTTAGAGAGGGGAAGAGAAAGTGAGAGAGGCAAAGAGAAATGAGAATTATTATATCACCAGTCTACCATCTCGGAATTTCCTCTCCTGCTGTCCATGCTGTTTCCATGTTGTACCAGTGTTCATATCCATGCACTCACACATGATAAAACACAAAGTCCAGAGATAGTTTATCTTACTGCTAGTTATTGGTCTGTTATAATTTCTGGGGACAGGAGAAGGGAGTTTGCTGCTTAGGGTAAGACAGGACCTATGAGGGAAGAAGAGTGTGTGGGCTAATGGCTGATACATAGGTATCACCTCTGTCATTGATTTGCTGTGTGACTTTGGGCCAAGCATTCACTTCTTTGAGTTTCAGTTTCCACTTCTGTGAAACTATACTATCAGCAGCTCCCTGAAATGGTTTTACCTCATAAAATTGACCTCTTATCCAGGGACAAAAATATTAATGAGGGTTGGGAGGTAGCACATCTAGTAAATCATGTGTCTTACCATGTCTGAGGCCCCATTCAAAGTGGGTCATTCATGACAGAATATTTTAAGATTTTTTTTTCTTTTCCTTTGTACTTTCTCTACCCTCCTTTATCCTCCCCCTTTCTTGCCACCAGGGTGATCTCTGGGACTTGGTGCCTGCACAGCTCCACCATTCCTGGTGACCATTTTTCTTTTCTTTCCTTTTCTTTTTCTTCTTCTTCTTCTTTTTTTTAAATAGAAGTGAAATGCAGAGAAAGAGATAGAGGGAAGGAAAGACAATTGCAGTGCTCTTCCACCCTCTTGAAGCTTTCCTTCTGCAGTTGGGACCTGGGACTTGAACCTGGGTTCTTGTGCCTTTAAGCATGTCTACCCAGGACCCTTGAACTAAACAATACAGAAAAACAATCCAAAGAAGGTCAAGGCTAAGTCTAGCTGGGCAGCAGGAGCAGGCCTGTGCTTTCTCCTCTGAGCTTCACTGTGGACCCTCTTAGCTTTCCTGAGGCAGGCCTCCCAGGGAAAGCTCCCCAACTCCAGACTGCCAGATTATTCCCCAACATACTGCTCCCATAAGAGAAGGTGGGAGATGAATGTCTCCATCTGTTTCACTCTTCTTCATGACTGGGCTTCTTTCTATCCATTGAATATATCTGGGTGTTACTTGAAGAAAAAGCAAACAAACAGACAAAACCATAAGCAAACAAACTGTTTCTACGGCTTGTGAAAACTATGGGGGTTATCTTTGGGAGGTGGGAGAATGGGGACACAGAACCTTTATGGTGGGTATGGTGCAGAACTATACATTGTAATAATATAATCTTGTAACCTATTATTAATCAAAATTATGAAAATACAAAGAAAGAGAATCTCTGGGTATTGGTCTTCAGAGATAGCAGGATGGTTATGCAAATTTCTTTTCTTTTCTTTTCTTTTCTTTTCTTTTTATTTAAGAAAGGAGACATTAACAAAACCATAGAATAAGAGGGGTACAATTCCGCACAATTTCCATTACTCTATCTCCATATCCCATCCCCTCCCCTGATAGCCTTCCCATTCTCTATCCCTCTGGGAGTATGGATCCAGGGTCATTGTGGGTTGCAGAGGGTGGAAGGTCTGGCTTCTGTAATTGCTTCCCCACTGAACATGAGCATTAACTGGTCGATCCATACTCCCTGTCTGCCTCTCTCTTTCCCTAGTAGGGTGGGGCTCTGAGGAAGTGGAGCTCCAGTACACATTGATGGGGTTGTCTGTCCAGGGAAGTCTGGTCAGCATCTTGCTGGCATCCAGAACCTGGTGGCTGAAAAGAGAGTTAACATACAAAGCCAAACAAATTGTTGAGCAATCATGGACCTAAAGACTGGAATAGTGCAGATGAAGTGTTGGGGGGTATTCCCTGCATGGTCTTGTGTACTTCTGCTTTCAGGTATATATTTTTCCCCTAGTTTATGGGCATGGGTGAACCTATGCTCTATCTCAGAGGACCTGGACTATATCTAGGTTTGGGGACTTTATTGGGGAGTGGAACACCTAGAATGGAATTAGAGAATACTATGAAAGGAAAGGTCTCACCCGAGTGATGAAGCTGAAGGGTTGTCATTCCATACCTGAAGTCTCTGGTCACAGTCTGAAGTGAAGCATGCTCGGGTGGCACTCGTTGCGTTGATTAGGTTGTGATCCGCAGATGCTATATTATTTGATTTGAATTGAGAGAAGCATGCAGAAAAATGGGCCCCACTCTAAGGTTCCAGGACTGGGGGAAATATAGGCTCTATAGTGGAAATGTGAGGTTCCTGTTGTCTTAGGGTTCAAGAAGACAGTGGATAGTTATTGTTATCGTCACATTATTTGGTGATAGGGTTAACTTTGGAAAGTCCCTTTGATAGGGTTTGGGGTATAATACCCAGCATCTTGTATATAGCTGTGCTACCGGTTGCTTCTGTTCTCCCTGGTCTATGCTTTTGGGAGAGACAACATATCAAAGACAGCCTATGTATTAAAAAGATTCAGTCTGTGTTTTAAGAAGTTCTAGACATATGATCAATTTTTTGCCTCTCATATTAATTTAATAATTTATTAATTTCTTGCCTCTCATATTAAGTGGTTTATATGTTTACACTTTAATAAGATTGTACATAAACACCACTCCCACCACCAAAAGACTGTGTCCCATCCCCCCAACCCACCTCCGCCCCCCCCACTGTGCCAGGAAGCCCAATGGCCACCCTCCCCTTCACCACAGGGTTTTTACATTGGTGCCCTGCTCTCTCGATTTAATCAGATCCTGCATTTAGTTTCCCTTTCTGTTCTTCTTTCTCAACTTCTGTTGATGAGTGGGGACATCCCATACTCATCTTTATCTTTCTGACTTAGCTGACTTAACATAATTCCTTCTAGCTCTGTCCAAGATGGGTCAGATAAGGTGGGCTCATTGTTCTTAATAGCTGCATAGTATTCCATTGTGTATATGTACCACAGCTTTCTCAGCCACTCATCTGCTGTTGGGCACCTGGGTTCCTTCCAGGTTTTAACTATTATGAATTGTGATGCTATGAACATAGATGTACACACATCTTTTTGGTTGGGCATTATGGAATCCTTGGGGTATATCCCTAGGAGAGGAATTACTGGGTCATATGGAAGGTCTATGTTTGTCTTTGTGAGAGTTCTCCAGACTGCTCTCCGCAGAGGCTGGGCCAATTTACATTCCCACCAGCAGTGTAGAAGGGTTCCTCTGTCCCCGCAGCCTCTCCAACATTTGTTGCTGCTGTCCTTTTTGATGTATGCCATTCTCACAGGGGTGAGGTGGTATCTCAATGTTGTCTTTATTTGCATTTCTCTGACAATCAGCAACCTGGAACAGTTTTTCATATGTTTGTTAGCCTTTTGGATCTCCTCTGAAGTGAATGTCTTGTTCATATCCTCTGGCCATTTTTGGATGGGATCATTTGCTTTTTTGGTGCTAAGTTTGCTGAGCTCTTTGTATACTTTGGTGATTAGTCTCTTGTCTGATGTTTGGCATGTGAAGATCTTATTCCATTCTGTGAGGGGTCTCTTTGTTTGTGTGATAGTTTATTTGGCTGTGCAGAAGCTTTTCAATTTGATGTAGTCCCATTGGTTTGTTTCTGCTTTAGTCTTCCTTGCAATTGGATCTATATCATCAAAGATGTCCTTGAGGTTTAGGTGGGAAAGTGTTCCACCAATGTTTTCCTCTAAGTATTTGATAGTTTCTGGTCTAACATCCAGGTCTTTGATCCATTTGGAGTTGATTTTTGTTTCTGGTGAGATAAGGTGGTTCAATTTCATTCTTCTGCATGTTACAACCCAGTTTTCCCAGCACCATTTATTGAAGAGAGCCTCCTTCTTCCATTTAATACTTTGGGCCCCCCTTATCAAAAATTATATATCCATAGGTGTGGGTGTTTAGTTCTGGGCTTTCAATTCTGTTCCACTGGTCTGTGTGCCTATTTTTGTTCCAGTACCAGGCTGTTTTTTTTTTGTTTGTTTTTTTTCCCTCCTCCAGGGTTATTGCTGGGCTCGGTGCCTGCACCATGAATCCACCGCTCCTGGAGGCCATTTTTTCCCCCCTTTTGTTGCCCTTGTTGTAGCTTCGTTGTGGTTATTATTATTGCCCTTGTTGACGCAATTCGTTGTTGGATAGGACAGAGAGAAATGGAGAGAGAAGGGGAAGACAGAGAAGGGGAGAGAAAGATAGACACCTGCAGACCTGCTCACCGCCTGTGAAGCGACTCCCCTGCAGGTGGGGAGCCAGGGGCTCGAACCGGGATCCTTACGCCGGTCCCTGCGCTTTGTGCCACATGCGCTTAACCCACTGCGCCACCGCCCGACCCCCTACCAGGCTGTTTTGATGATGATGGCATTAAATTGTAGTTTGAGATCTGGGAGTGTGATGCCTCCATTTCTGTTTCTTTTCCTTAAGATGGTTTTGGCATTTCTAGGTGTTTTCTGGTTCCAGATAAATGAATGTAGTTTTTGTTCTATTTTCTTAAAGAAGCTTGGTGGAACTTTGATGGGTATCGCATTAAATTTGTATATGGCTCTGGTGCAATACGCCAATTTCAGGTCAGGTTCTGCTTGTGTGTGTGTGTGTTTTTTTTTTCTGATCTGGTTTTTCAACTTCTACCTGAGAGTGAGATCATCCCAAATTCATCCTTCTGTTTCTGACTTATTTCACTTAACATGAATTTTTCAAGGTCCAAAAAATTGGCGTATTGCACCAAAGTAAAAGACTCTGGGGTGGGTGAGTGGGGAGAATACAGATCCAAGAAGGATGACAGAGGACCTAGTGGGGGTTGTATTGTTATATGGAAAACTGGGAAATGTTATGCATGTACAAACCATTGTATTTACTATTGAATGTAAAACATTAATTCCCCAATAAAGAAATTAAAAAAAATAAATTAAATAATACCTTAGCAAAAATAAATAAATAAATAAATAAATAAATAAATAAATAAATAAATTTGTATATGGCTCTGGGGAGAATATTCATTTTGATGATATTTATTCTTCCAATCGATGAGCATGGGATGTCTTTCCATTTATTGGTATCAGTTTCTATTTCCTTGAAGAGTGATTCATATTTTTCAGTATACAAGTCTTTCACTTCTTTGGTCAGCTTTAGTCCTAGGTATTTTATTGATTTTGTTGCAACTGTAAATGGGAATGATTTCTGGATGTCTTCTTCTTCAGTTTTAGTGTTCGTATAGAGAAATGCCACTGATTTTTGTACATTGATTTTGTAGCCTGACACCTTGCTATATTGCCTAATAGCTTCCAGTAGTTTTCTACTTGATTCTTTAGGTTTTTCTATGTATGCTATCATATCATCTGCAAATAGTGAGAGTTGACTTCTTCCCTTCCAATCTGTATTCCTTTGATTTCTTTCTCTTGCCTGATTGCTATGGCAAGAACTTCCAATACTACCTTGAAGAGTAATGGTGATAGTGGGCAGCCCTGTCTAGTCCCTGATCTGAGGGAAAAATGCTTTCAACTTCTATCCATTGAGTATTATGTTGGCTGTTGGTTTGCTATATATGGATTCCACTATCTTGAGGAATTTCCCATCTATTCCCATTTTTTGTAGAGTTTTGAGAATGAATGGGTGTTGGATTTTGTCAAAGGCTTCTCTGCATCTATTGAGATAATCATGTGGTTTTTGGCTTTGCTTTTATTGATGTGGTGAATGACATTGATAGACTTACGTATGTTGAACCAGCCTTGCATTCCTGGGATGAATCCCACTTGGTTATGATGAACAATCTCTTTGATATGCTGCTGTATCCAGTTGCCCAAGACCTTGTTTAATATTTTGGCATCTATGTTCATCAGAGATATTGGTCTGTTACGCAAAATATTTTTATGCCTCAGGCCTCACATGCCTCAGGGTCAACCTCTAGCACCACCATAGCCAGAATTGAGCAGTGCTCTGAACTATCTGTCTTCTGTATCCCTTTGTCTCATTGAAATAAAATAAGTCAAGGATGAAGAAGAAGGAGGAGGAGGAGGAGGAGGAGGAGGAGAAGAAGAAGAAGAAGGAGAAGAAGAAGAAGAAGAAGAAATGAAGAGGAAAGAAAAGAAAATAAAGGAAAGGAAAGGAAAAGAAGAAAAGAAAAAGAGTATCTCTAGTGGCGAGAAAGAGAAATCTGTAGCTGGTGTACTTTTTTCTTTGTGCGAGCAGTGGTGGGCATTTCTAAATGTTTTCATCCTCCTATTTAGGAGAATTAAAGGAGATAGTGTAAGGGGAGGGGGAGAAACAGAGAAAGTTGTGATGAAGGTTTGAAATAGAGAGGTGGTACCCTTATATTACACAAACTGTAACTATAAACTGACACTGCAGTCTCATACATTTACCTGAAAATCTGCTGTTAGAGGACTATAAAATCAACTCTATTCCAAGTAAATTTCTAACTTTTAATTTTCTATAATATTAGCTTTATCATTATTGTAAATGTAGTATTGTATTTTAAATTTTTTAAAAAATATTTATTTATTCCCTTTTGTTGCCCTTGTTGTTTTATTGTTGTAGTTATTGTTGTTGTTGGCTAGGACAGAGATAAATGGAGAGAAGAGGGAAGACAGAGAGGGGGAGAGGAAGATAGACACCTGCAGACCTGCTTCACCGCCTTTGAGCTGACTTCCCTATAGGTGGGGAGCCCGGGGCTTGAACCAGGATTCTTATTGCCAGTCCTTGAGCTTTGTGCCACATGTGCTTAACCTGCTGAGCTACCACCTGACTCCCTGTAGTATTGTATTTTTATCTTATACTTTTCAGAAGACAATATGGAATATTGAGGGGGGGGAAACAAAATGATTTTCTGGAACGCAAAGATCTATTTTATTTTAAAAGTTTAAAGATTTTATCAGAGAGAGATAGGGGTGGGGACACTACTTCACTCCAGCATATGCAACCCAGAAGACTGAAACTGGGATCTCACACATGCAAGCCCTTCACTTCACCTGCTGAGCCAGTCTCCCCTGAAACTAAATTCAGGACTTTATTCTCATTTCTTTCACATTCCATACTTCCTTTCTGCCCTTTGCCCTTCAAAAGATGGGGTTTAGATGTTTGGCAGATGTTTTTGGCAACTATAGAAAATTCAGCTCAGATGACAGTAAGTGATAGAAAACAGGTCCTTCAGTCTTTAGTTTGTTTTCAGTCAGTCAGAAAATTTGGGGACAGTGTAAAGATTGTATTTGTTGACAGTGTAAAATAAATGTACTTATACATGGCATCATAAGCAGTAGCTTGAGCAAGAGAATAGTGTTGGTTAAAATGTAGTGCAAAACTAAATTATCTGGATTCTCTTACTACAATATTCTTTATCCAAATAAAATCCCCAGGCTGAAAAAAAAAAAAAAAAAGGTTTCTCCAAATAATGAGTGACCAACATCTGTATCACTTGCCTTTAGGAATATGTGAACATCCATGTTAAAATTTGGGTTACTTTCGGAACTGTGCCTACCACTCAGAAATCCAGTTGGTATAAGGTCTTAGAAGCTCTCACTCAAGAGATGACACAGTAATGCCTACAGTCCCATAGGGGTGTTTTCTAGGTTCTGAGCTGTAATCGTGACAGAATTGCCACTTCTAAGAAAGGGGAGGAGTGGTTCTGGGCTTAGGTAATAGGGCAAACTGTCTTGACATGTAATAACCATGAAAGGAAACTGGGAGATAAAGGGGAGACACTTATCTGTAGTTCTCTCATAATCTACTTGTTATGCTGTTATAGGTGACCCAGTATCTGGGACAAATATCGAAGAGAAATTGAAAAAGCAGAACAATATTGCAGAATATTTTTTCATCGTAAACAATTTGTGCAATAATTAGATATGGTCTTTTTAGTTTTCCACATATATGCTATCCTCATGTAATATGCCCATGCTTCTTTCAAGGTTGCCTTCTGTTCACTTTTAGTGGTCAAGTTCAGACTGAATGGACACACTTTACTTCTTACACTTTACTTTACTTTACACTGTTGTTAAAATTCGGAGGCTCTTGCCGGCCGGGTTGGCTTCGCGGGCGGGTAACAGAGACGCGGAGACAACGGCTGGGCAGGGCAGCTGTATTTCTTTATTCAGGAACAACGATTCATAAACTAAGACAAACTAATCACCAAACAGAACTCCGCTGTCTCTTTGCGGCGGCGCAAGCACTCTCCCTTACTCTCGAACTCAGGAACTCTCCAACTCTCGTACTCAGGAACCCTCTCCCTTACTCTCGAACTCAGAAACTCTCGCACCCTCGCACTCTCGAACTCCGGAACTCAGGAACTCTGTCTAACTCAGGAACTCAGGAACTCTGGCTAACTCTGGCACTCTCGAACTCAGGAACCCTCTCCCTTACTCTGGAACTCAGGAACTCTCCGACTCATGAACTCAGGAACCCTCCCTCAGGGTTCCTTGGGGCGGGGCCAAGCAGGCCCGCGAAATTAATTGGACTGATCCAATTCTCTTGGTTTGGGGAGGGCTAGAACAAACCAATGTAACGCATACGACATTACACTTTACTTCTTCAACAACAATGAAGCTTTTTTTTTTTTTAACCAGAGCACTGATTAGCTCTGGTTTATGGTGGATTGAGTCTGGGATTTTGGAGCCACAGGCATGAAAGTCTCTTTGCATAACCATTATGGTATCTACCCCATGCTCCACTTTTCATCTTCAGTAAAGGAGAAGCAGGTGCTACAGCCAGCCTTGCAGGTAGCTCCCAATTATCCTTACTTCTTAATATCATACTATTATTTAGGTTCCTTCTACACTAAATAGGACTGATGTGTGCACCTGATGGAATATTATAGAAATGACAAAGTGGAACATTCTAAGTTAGTTCATGAAAAAAAATATTATAACTTCTGTCCTGCTTTCTGGATCATTCACTGTGGGAAAAACCAGATGCCATGCTGGGAGCACACTCAAGCAACCATAAGGATAAACCCACATGCACAAAACAAGGTTTCCTGTCAACAGCTATCTTGGAAGTGGATCTTCCAGTCCAGTCCCAGTCTATCTTTAGATTACTATAGTCCTGTTAACATCTTGACTGAATCCTCAAGAGAGATCATGAATGTTTTAGCTAAACTCTTCTGGATTCTTAATTCTCAAAACCTCTGTAAAGTAATGTATGCTCATTGTGTTTATGTTTGGAATAGTATCCTTTTCTGTCTGTATTCTTTGGTCAATTTAAGGTTACTTGCTTAGGATCTTTGCATGTTCTGCTCCATCTGTCTGAAGCATTTTCCCCAAGAATCCTTACTTTCCCCCCTCATCTTTCATTATCTGAATATAACTTCAGTCAGATTTTGCTTGAATCCAGTAAATATTCAAACTCCTCCCTGACATTTTCTGTTCCCTCCACTGCCTTATTTTTCTTACCAACTGATTGCTCCTTACCTGCTATGTAGTTTACTTACATAATCTGACCCAGTTCTTCCACTAGGATATAAACTCTGGAATTAGGACTTTTGTTGGCTTTGTTTCCTTCTTTTTTCCCCAGCCTATAATGATGTTATGCATAGTATCTAGGAGGTTTATAGTAAAGAGTATGATTGAAGCAGTTGATAGGTAGTATAAGTGCTGTCAAGTTAAAGAAGTGTCATGAGACTGAATATTAGAGGCAATCGAAGGAGCTGGGGAGGAGTGAGGCCTCTCAGAGATGTGGCTGTAGGACAAGGATCTTCCAATAACTGGGGTAGTGGAGGTCAGGAGTGTGGACTGGAGTAGGGGAAGTAGCCAAGGGAGATTTCCTCAGTGAGAAAGGGTCAGGCAAACCAGAAATTGCTGATTGCTCTAAAGGAGAGGGAACAGTGTCTCCAGCGGAAGTTGGTAAAGTTGCTAAAAAAGCTGCAGGGACTTTGAAGATACAGCCTTATAGGTTGAAAACAAGAGGGGTGGGGTGGTTCTCTATTTCCCACAGGACTGAAGTTACCAGAGGTTCTTTTCCAAACCTTCTTCAGCTCTTGTGCTGAGAATGAGCTGGAGGCCAGCAAGAGTGAGGTGTAGGGACTTGCTATTTCTAGGTAATTACGGTTATGAAAAGGGGTCTGGGTTTCAGGTCAGATTCATTTCAGGTCTGTGTGGAGAGTGTGAGGGGACAGGACTGAATTATTACTACCTTGTCTCTTGGGGTTGGACAGAGTGGGCTGATTATGGCCTTCCTTAATGTCAGTTAGTAAAGGCACTTACTGCAAATTGCTAAGTGGGTGAGACCAGAGTGGTTTCTTGATAAAGAGAGAACTTGTCAAGGGGGATTTCTAAGCCATTTTCTATGTCCAATCAATAGAGGTGTTAATCCTCAATCTAGATAATAGAATAATTCAATTACAGGTTTTGGCTTTAGACTCCATTGTGGATTAACCAACTGTCAAGGACCTTAGCCGCTAGCAGAAAGATGTGGACAGTGAAAAACACCAGACACACAGGGAAGGAACTGTGGAAATTCCATTTCTGGCTCTCCACTATGGACACAAAGGCTGTACCCAACCACCACTGGGTGGCCCTGTGTGTGCTTTACATTCTAGCCTAAAGTTGTTATACCCTAAGGGCAGAAAGAAACCGGCTTTGTCAAACTGTAAAGTGGGATCTCCTGGCTTGATTAACTTAGCAAAATAAAAGAGAAAGAGGAGTCAGGCATTGGTGCACTCTATTAAACCCACATATTATCATGTTCAAGAACCTTGGTTCGAACCCTTGCTCCCCACCTGTAGAGGGGGGCACTTCAAAATTGGTGAAGTAGGCCTGCAGGTGTCTAACTCTTCCTCTGTATCTCCTCTCCTCTGTCAACTTCTCTCTGTCCGGTCAATGAGACAAAATAAATAAATAAGTAAAACATGGCCACCAGGAGTAGTGAATTCATAGTGACAAACCTGGTAACAGAGAGAGAGAAGGGCCCCACTCAACCCTGAAAAATGCTGTACAGACGATATACTCTAGGGCATCATCCATGCTGTGACTGTACTTCACTGCCAAGCCACTTCCCACCCCTGTAGCCAATTCTTAATCCTTTAAGTAACTAGGATACTGAAGAATATATTGGCAGACAAGCATCATCACACTAGTTTTGTGTTTCTAAAAATAAATGTTTAAGCAGATGAAAATATTATAAGCATCTTGGAAATAAAGTGTTGCCAATCCTCTCATAGAGCAACTACTACTGTTTCCCCCCCCCCA